>NC_092200.1:18418922-18618922 GCF_043641665.1 Enoplosus armatus | reverse complement strand
GCAGGAATGATTTCCTGTGTCGCTCTGTTGTACATTTGGGAGGAATGAGTCTCCCCCACTGAAGGTTACTCTTGTGTCCGACCGGTACGTCATGGAGAGGATGTGAGACATTGTCCAAGATGCCCCCGCAGCTTAGACAGCATCCTCCCTCTCTGACACCACCGTCAGAGAGTCCAGCTCCACCCCCCCCCCCAACAACATCACTGGCCACCACAGACTCATAGAACATCCTCAGCATAGTCCGGCAGATGTTGAAGGACCTCAGCCGCCTCCGACAATAGAGACGGCTCTGGCCCTTCCTGTAGAGGGCGTTAGTGTTCTTTACCCAGTCCAGATTGTAGTCAATGTGGACTCCCAGGTACTTGTAATCCTCTACAATGTCCACACTGACCCCCCTGCATGGAAACAGGGGTCATCTGCGCCTTGGTCCTCCTCAGATCCACAGTCAGTTCCTTTGTCTTTGTCAGGTTGAGCTGCAGGTGGTTCTGCCCTGTAACTCCTCCTCATCACCCTCACTGATACATCCAACTATTGCTGAGTCGTCAGAAACCTTCTGAAGATGGCAGGTCTCAGTGCAGTAGCTGAAGTCCGTGATGTAGACGGTGAAGAGGAAGGGAGGGAGGACAGTCCCCTGCGGGTTAAAGCAAAAAAAAACTTTTTCTAATTTTTTTTTGAGAATTGCTTAGAAATGTATGTACATACATTTCTTTATATGCAGTCATTATTTGAAGTAATGTTCTTGTATGAGGTCAAAGTATGGAATCAAACTTTGACGCATACCCCCCCCCCCAGTGACTACTGTATCCTCAAGCCACTATGATCCTAAAAAGAAGTCACTGCACCCCAATCATACACACATCTTTATTACTATTCCTGTTCTATTTACTTTTTCATGCACAAATTGAAGGAACTGGCGGGATCTCATTTCACTGTGACAAATATAAACTTTTAATAGCGCAATCACTCAACCTCACATGTTTAAGATGCCTGCATTAGGCTGAACAACTATGGAGCTTTGCTGCTAAAACAGCAGCCGGCCAGTCGGCTTGGTTATTGCAAATGAAAACTGTCTCCTTGGTCTCCTTTCAGCTACCGATCAGAGGGAATGCTCACTTTTTTACTTCAGATTAATTCGTCGCCATGAAGTAATTAAGAAGAAAAAAAAAAAAAACCCAAAACATGCCATTCATTCATTATATTTCATGGAGAACGCACGGCTCCAACTTTTTCAAATTTGGTATTATGCCCCACAGCCAATATGACGGTCTGTCGGCCATTGCTGCTGCAGTCAAACAAACAAACAGAGTATGTATGCCGCTGCCCAGAGGGGAGCTACTGTAGCCGGCCAGCTTAAAACAACTCTCGTCAACATCCCAGTTTCCAGTACTTGCTGGTCAACAATGAGTGGACCAAGACTTACGTCTGCCAGCTGGTACGATGATTGGCTCGCAGAGGTCGTGGCAAAATGTGATTGGCTTAACTGAAAGAGCGAACGCCCTCGGCCAGCTGATTTGAGTTGGAAGCGGGAACAGACGAGGGTAGAGCAAATGAATAAATACAGTCAACGTAAAGCTAGTCAGTCTTCCTGGTTGAACTTCCGCTGAGCTTCATTTGTCACGGGAGTGCCTTGGGCTTGGGCTTGGGCTTGGGCTTGGGCTCGGGGGCACCCCACGGGGTTAGGGACTACTTCCAAATCACCTTGGCCAACTTTAAAAGCGTTCGAGTGTGTGGAAGCACTCCTCCTGTGCAGGAAGAAAAAAAAATGCCATGCTCCACTGGGGAGGTTGATGCAGGTGTAAGGGAATGGACCCAGAATGAGGTGCAATCCACTACACCACCTCCCCAGAGCCAATTATCAACAATTAGCAAATGTGACTTGTAGGGAAACGTAATGCTGCCCGAAATACCTCAATTATTTTTAAATTTGTCAACATAGTGAGGAAACATTTATACTGCAAACTGTTCACATCGAAGTATTGGTTATGTCTAGGCAAATCATGGTTCCCTGGTATACTTTGACCATGTGTTTTAGTACCCTAAATCCACCCTGACCTCCTCCATGTGACCTCTGTGCGGTATCAGGATGTCAAACCATAACACGCAACTGACCCAGCTACAGTGTTTGTTTGATCCACCCACAGCATGAGTTTATGGCGTGGACACACGAGCAACTACGCAGGTTTTATACAAAAACCTTAGTTCAGGTTTAAGTATTTAAACCAGTTTTATGGCGTTACAGACAGCGAAATCACCAAACCTTCCAATCCAATCATAGGCGTGTGTGGCTGCTTTTTGTTAGTGACGGCTTGCATCTCCACGTCTACTCAGCTCTGTGCTTTGATGCAAGTGTTCCAGGTGATGCTGCCTCGACGCTGACAATCTGCCGTTGTTGTTCGGTTTGTGGCGGTGCAACGTGAAACAGAAGGTTTTGATTCGCTAATAAATACTACCATAGTTTCCTAATTAAAACGCCCCCAACAGCAGGGTTCGGATGTATAAACGGACATGCCATTTAACAGAGAACTTCCATTTCACTTCCAGAGGTGAAAGCTAAATTAATCGTTCCATTGCGACGTCAGCGGAGCCATGCCTCCGCCATTTTGGACTGAAATTACCGTATTATCAAAGAACTTTCAATAAATGTGCATACTATTATTCACTTTTTTACTTCCTTTCTTATTTATTTATTAAATGTATGAAAGAATGAAAGCAGACACTTGTGAAACATTCATTCAGAGAATTCCGTTCATTAAACAACACAAACTTTGAAATCAGTGTTCCAACTATCCATCCAGCACCCTTGGGATTTTGAGAAACCGGGCAATCTCAAACTTTATCATGTCGAGGTCCTCCAAAATAGACGCACCAACAGGTTTGGTGGATCTCCTAATTGCACTCTTGTACACTTACTTCCTTAGAGGGGATTCTGTTGAAAAGAATCCCCTCTAAGGAAGTAAGTGTACAAGAGTGCAATTAATCTATCTGTCCTTTTGCCGGGATGAACCCCCTGCAGCCCTCTCAGGGACCCCTGGTGGTCTTTGGGTCCCAGTTTGAGAACCATTCTTCTAAACAACTCGATAGCCGAAAATTATGCTAATACCAGCGCTCGTAGTTATCAGCTGTACCAATGCCTTACTGTATATTCTTATTATTCTAGAATGTGTTTGTCTAAATGCTGACACACTGAACACGCTGCTGTCCCGTTTGGCGTTTCCCGTCCAAAATGGCAGCAGCGCCATCTAGCGGCAGTTGTCAAAATAGCACCATAGCCTCGCCTCTTTGCTTTCTGTGCTCCACACAGCTGTGCTTTGACCTAAACGCTAATGTCGGCATGCTCTCAATGACAATGCTAACATGCTAATGGTAGCAAGTAGTTTAGTTTAGCATGTTAGCACAAAACCCAAAGCCAGGCTGAGACTGATGGCCATTAGTTTTGCGGGTATTTAGTCGTAAAGTATTGGACCACATGAAAAGACAGCGGCTCGCTGAAGTCATCGGGATTCATTCTCTCAGAAACATGAATGTCCGTACCACATGCCATGGGTAATCGAAATAAAATGCGTGGTCTGAAACTCGCACATACTTCCCATTTGTACACTTTCCTGGAGCGATACGAGCGCGACGTTTTCTGACATGTCATTTTTCTGCCAGTGATGGTTTACTGGTACATGCGGTAAATGAATGAGACAGGCACTGTAACCACAGCCATGCATGATGACTGCTGTCCTGTTCGCCGATACACAGATCGCTGACAGGTCTACAGGCTGCACATCAATACTTCTGTCTGCTCCATCAAACAAGTAATTACGGATAACAGAGTGGAAATCAGGCATTTTGGCCATTGTGCATTTTTGTAGTTACAGCTACACAGTGAGTATTGCTTTATGCATTTGGCCCCAGGGCTTATAGTGTCATTAAATATCTCAAATTATTCTACTCTAGAAGTCTCGCTAACCAGACACAGCATATTTTAAACGGACAAGGATCTGGGTGACCTGGGGAAGGTACTAGCCAGGTCTTAACGTTGTCTGTCGCAAAACCACGAGCAGCACGTGGGATCTCCGTCCATTAGATTTTTCTTTTTCTCTCTAGATTATTCTGCATTTTTCCCGGGGTCCCCTCCAAGTGCCTTGTTTTCCAGGCACATCCAGGAAGCAGTTTGACCAGATCTCCAAACCATCTCAACTGGCCCCTTTTTTTTTGAAGCAGCAGTGGTTCTATTTTGTGCTCCCTCCCGATGTCTGAGCTCTCCGACCGTCTCCAAAACCAAGCAGACGCTGTACAGATGCGGCCCAATTTTAGCCACGAATTGGTCCCCCCCACCCCGACTAATTTTAGAATGAGGCTGAACGGAATCGAGCCTGAACGATCAATGACCTGGCTCTCAGAGGATCGGTTGAATTTCTGCCATGTCAGAAATTTTGGTCGGCTGTTCCACGGTCCAATTTCCCACATGAATGCTGTCAAAAGAAAAGATGAGTTATAAACTGTAATGAGCTTATTTTAATAATATTGGAGTAGCATTTTGCAAGATGTGGCTAAAACTGAACTTAGCTGGAGAACAGACAGACCATATTGTCTGCATCTTCGAGCCATCTGCTGCTCCATATCACTTTTTTTTCTTCCTACTTTCCGTCCATAGTGGATGCTGCATTGAGGAAGACCACTCACTTACAAACTTGCAAACTCTTTTCTTCACGATTTGTCCTGTGGTGGCTTTTCCCAATACACCTGTCCCCTAATATTTCCAGAAGTGTATCTCTAATGCCAACAGTGCTATTTGCACCCGGGGTGGAACCTGACCAAACTGCGACCGTTTCACAACATTGACCACGTGTTGTTGAGCAATCCACCTGTGTTGTGTCTGAGCCATACCCCCCCCCCCCCCCCCCCCCTCTTCAAAGTAACAGTTCAAATTAAGTTCAGCAGTTCAGGTCAAGATGTACTTTAGGTGACCAGTCCCCCCAATACGGGGCCAGACTTTACGCCTTTATGAAACTGCGAAAACGACAGTGTGCTTTGTTAACGTATGGAAAATGTATTTTTGTGATTGTGATTTTGTGACACTTATGTGTTTTCACCCAATAGCTAAGGTGTTTGTGCAGAGGAAGACCTTTTATGGATCTCCGACCCCCAAGAACAAGGGGGCAAAGGTTATAAAGGGAAGAGCAGAACAAAGGCTCCGGACTGACTCTCTGCTTCAGTGTGGACCTCCCCCAGTATTGATCTTTCTTTTCCTTCAGGGGTCTTACTGGGGTACCACCAATCTCCAAACACCTACCACACAGATATTCCTGCTGATATCCGGCTGTCGGCACATAGTCGACTATATAGGCCCTAGAGACGTGGTATTCCAGGAACGTAACTAGGCTCCCTAAGGAGGCTAAGACGGTCTTGTGTGTAGATTTTGGGAGTACTAAATACTCCTAAAGATTAGGTCGTAGAACAGCCGTCGCTCAATGTGATACCTGCGCTGGGAGGGGGGTATCGGTTATAACACCTAAGAACCTCTTCAGTGTTAGAAACCATTTCTGTCAGAAAGCCTAACCAAGTAGTTTTGATGCCTAAACCTGCGACCGTTTCACAACATTGACCTCATGTTAAAAAGCCTTTTAGTTAAGTTTTGGAAAAGACCGTGGTTTAGGTTAAAAACAAGACAAAAAAAAAAAAGGTTCCACTTGGGAATCGAACAGATGAAAGACCTGTACTTTATCCAATAACTAAACACCCGCGGCGGTCAATACCCAACACTCGCGGCATAATCACCAGCGGACGCCGCTCACGGCGGGCGTGAATAGGCGAAGAGCTGCTGTGTGACTATTCGTACACGGGTGCAAGTAGACACTATAATTCCATGGGTAGCCTTCGGAGCAGCAGCAACAACACTTGTAACATATGTGGCAGAGGCGGAGGAAGTTAACAGTGTCATCTGCATACACGTGCAGCTGATGACCAGTTGTAGTCCCATCGCCTCTCACTGGGGAATCAAATGGCTCCCGGACCACGACTGTAGTTATGATGCAACATATGTTCACAAAGCAGGACATGGTAGTTTTTTGAGCATTAACCTCCAAAAATATGATTGATGAATATGTATACATAAACCCAATGACAATGAAAGAAAGGGACGGAATGAGCGAGAGAGGTAGTAACTGAGCAGGAGAGAGAGAAACCCAAAAAAAAAAGAGAAGAAAAGAGCTGGTGGACTGGAGTGGCAGCCGAAAGCCGGAATGTTTCACTTCAGATTGACACTTCAGTGAGGGCGAGCAAGGTAGAGAGACAGGACGAGTGTGTGTGTGTGTGTGTGTGTGTGTGTGTGTGTGTGGGGGGGGGGGGGCGACGGGGCTTTTAAAGTAGTATCCTTAGGCGAAGAACAGAGTTAAGTGTTCCCTTGCAGTCTTCAGTGTGGAAATGAATGGTTGACTCTCCTTGAAAAACAGAGTTGCTATGACAACCGGCCCTTTTCTCCATTTCTATTTAACCCCCCATTTCTCTCCCTCTGTTTCTCTCTCTCACACACACACACACACACACACAGACAGACACACACATGGGCGTACAGGTAGAGTTTTAAGTGTGTTCTGAGCGCAGCAGTAACACAAAAGAAAGAACGGGCTCACCAGGTTCCCTCCACACCAGAACCAGCCTTTATCCGAGCGGTTGAGTATTCAAATCCCTGATATCAAAACACAGTGCACATATTATGTCACCCCCACCACAGTTACCTGCGTCTTACTTCAACTGGGTAAGCTTTAACAGTCAAATTAAGTGTTTTCATATGTTCCTTCAGTATCTTTTGCTACTTTCTTCAACAGAGAATCAACATTTATTTATTTTTACTACAAAAAACGGATGATTTGAATGTGATTTCGGTTTGACTTCAAGGCCCTTTTTTCAAGTAGTTAAGTAGTTTTATTCGCTCCAAGATGGATTTTCTCCTGCCCCCCCCCCCCCCCCCCGACGACAAAATACGCTTGGCAAAAAAGAAAAAGAAAAGGTACCATCACTCATGGCAGCATGCAGTAACACCACAGTATCACAGCGGCAGGCGCTCCTTTTGATAAAGTTCATAAAGACCACATTGAACGCGGAACTCACCGAATAAAAAGGGCAGCGTCGACACCCCACCGCCTGTCATAACTGAGCTCACTAACTTTGGCCTCACCGATTGACTGGGTGACTGGAGGAAGATAAACTATGAATGAATAGGCGAGCTGTAAAATTGATGCCGTGCCTGCCAAATAAAAAAAAACAGGAGAAGTTGGAAGCCTGCTCAAACACCAGTTTGGGGTGCTTTTTGTTCGTTTTGACTTTTGAAAGACGTAAAAGCAGTCACCTCCGTGAAGCACCGCAAAGTGTCCACGCGCATGGACGAGGTCGGCGTGAATGCAACTGTTGATAACGGGTTCAGATGTGAAAGCCTTACGCTACTCTCTGTGTGTGTGTGTGTGTGGTCTGACATGTCGGCTTTAATGAGCTGAGAGAGCGAACGGCGCGTCAATGAAATCGATAGCAGAATTAACACATTGACACGTTGGACTCATCTGCTTTCTGACATTTCCCTCCACGCAATTAAGCGGCTCAGATATGCAAGTCGGATCTGATTAATGCACACCGGCCGACCGCTTTAGCATTCAGAGGGGCGAGGCGTCTTGGATCCTCTGTAAAGGGGGGGGGGGGACGGCGGCTCGGATGGCTGTTTGTTTGCAGGTACATTCACAACCATTTGTAACATAATGTAGAATAGCCGAAGATCGAGTGATAGCCGACAGACTCTCGTTCAGGGAGCTAACCCAGTAGCACAAAGCTCTAGTGTTAGGGGATGGGGGAGGGGTCATGCTCAGTATGGCTCCAGCGCGTCATCGAGCCATGATTTCAGGCCCGCTAACTCCACAATTCAGAACTACGTAGTCATAGTTCTCAGCAATTCTTTTCTGTGTGATGTGTTCAGAAACAAATCTCTGAATTTCCTTAATACAGACTTGGAAGTATTTCAGTACAATCTGTTCCCACAAAGTAGTTGTCACGTCGAACAGACCTGGGAGATCTGGATGTGCAGCGCGATTGTGTTTAACGGAACGAGGCAACTAAGTGGATGATTAGAATTCATGTGGGATAAGGGGAAATTGCAAACATTAACGTGTCGTTTTGAAAGGAAAACGTGGGACCGTGAAGGTTAGGGTTTTCAAAAGTTTACAATGGCACAAGCGGTTGGCTTTGGCGTCGGCCTGGGTGTGCGTGGCGCAGGTGGCTGAACCACCTTGTCCTTGTCACGGCGGGGGGGGGGGTGCTCGGGGATGAGTTTGAGGGCTTTTTGGGAGGCAGCCTGAAGGCTTTTGGAGCCCCCTCGAGAGCACATATGGGCCCAGCCAGAGAAACGTCTGGCCGTGGAAGCAGCTCCAGTGATCTCGCCCGTGGCTCTGCTCGGCCTGCCGACTGATCCTTCCATGAAAGGCCGCTGCCTCATTCCTCTACCCAACCCTCTCATCCAAATGCCCCACCACACTCCCTCCCCCCCTCCCTCCCTCTCGATTGTTCCAGCCCAGTGGTATCATCTGTCTCAGTGCCACTTGGCAACGCCCTACGTGGTTTGTGGCTGGGCAAACATTTAACTAAATGTATCCCATTCCAAATCTAGGATTACATCCTGCTGTTTCAATATTTGTGCGCTTCTGAGTAGCCATGGCTTCTGAGACAACAGGTCAAGTTGGCCAAACAACCCCCCCCCCCCCCCCCCCCCCCCACCCCAACTGAGGAGAGCACAGGCCAGGGCTACTACAGAAACCCAATGAAAGGCAGCACAGCAAAGGCAAACCGGGTCACGTGCCTCAGATTGTCCCTTCTGTAGGCCAGGTTGTGTCAATACGCCTTTGGACATAGAGGGCTAGACCTCCTCCAGAAGTCAGGAGAAGAAGACGGACCTGGACCAAAGTGTGTAATCAAATCTGCGGGGTCCCTGCTGTATCACCTGTGGCCTCTGGGAACGCCCAGAATAATGCTAGCTCAACATTTGACTTTGATTTCACACAAAAGAATGAATATGCATGACTATTATATATTTCTGTGGTGAATGTCCGCATGTTCCTATGACGGTGTATTTACCCTGACAGCGCTAGACTATGAGAGAAAATAATAATACTACTATTAGTCTTTTTTTTTGTTGCATGAAATGAATTATTAAATAAGCCAAAATGTTTTAACAGACAAACCCATTTCCCATCGACTCCCTCCCTCCCCGGCATCCTTTTTTAAGGTCTCAGTACTCATTGAAAGGAACTAGTTTGTCCGACATGTCATGGGACCACATCTAAAGGCAAAAAGCGTATATTTTACAAATTCCAAATGGCCGCACTCAAAGGCAGGGTAACAAAAGCCTGCTTGTCATAGCCTCCTACTGGCGGCATTCCCACTGCCTCCCTGATCTCTCGCCAAGAATGATGTGTCTTTTGCATGTCTTTGTAGCCCGTTGACTGGGGATAACGGCGTGCATGTTCAGTCCCGTCCCTCAAAGACATCATTGGTGTTGTGTTTGGTTTTTTCACATGAAAAGTGACGAAAAGAAGTGGTGTGAAGAATCAAAAACGGAGAGAGTTTGAGAGTGACGTTTAGACCCCGCGTACTTTCACACCTGGCCAATTGCAACAGCGTAAATTGGACATGATTGTTGGTTTTCAGACTTTGTTGGATGATCTGACCAGCGTTTTGTTGTAAGCATACTGGGGCCTCATCCATTTACCCCTTGGGATCTCCCATAGACTGCTTGACTGTAATAGACCGAAAGTAGATTTTGCCTTATTCATTTGTGCTGTAGAAAGCTCAGTATGTACTAGAGTCACCCAGAATTTATTTCTCAGAAGAGCTAAAGAATAGAGTGAATATTGGACTTTTGAAAACGAAATATCAGCATAATGCCGCATTTGGTTTGTTCCTGCTGCCACCAAGTGGCTGAAAATGACATTTCATGCAGCTTTAATTAGCGAAAGACGCGCAGCATAGCCGCAAGAACGCATTTTCAGTTCTAAAGTTCGGCAGTTCTACAAGTGCCGAGGGTTGAAAACTGCTGGTGATCTGGCGACTTATGTTTGAATCCTGTCCAAACCTTGCGGCCACAGTTAAAGTCACAGTACACGGGCAAAATACTATGAGACAACATACAAAACATTATAGGGACAGCAGCAAAGCTTAGCAAATGCTAACTGGGGATGGCACCCCTACTTCCTGTGGCCATTTCTTTCCGCCGTTGTCTCAGTCTCCTCGGGGGCCAACAATCCTTTCTGTAGTGCGTATAATACTGGAAAGGATGACCTGAGGTGAGATGGGGAAGTACATGAAGTAGAGCAAGAAAAGGAAGACAAATTAGCTGTTCCATTAGTTGGCCTCTTCATGTTAAATTCTATCCTAACCCTCAGGCACATTCCACCTACTTCTTTAAAACGGTTTTGCATTAAAAGAATAGTTGGACATTGTTGGAAACGCACTTATTCTCCTTCTTGCCGAGAGCTGTGCGGGAAGAACGACACCGCTCCCGTGTCTGTGCGGTGAATATGAAGCTACTGCCAGCAGCTGGTTAGCCTAGCTTAGCATAAAGACTGGAAGCAGGAGGAGACAGCTAGCTTGGCTCTGTCCGAAGGTATCAGAAATCTACTTACCAGCACCTCAAAAGCTCATTAATTAACGCGTCATATATCTCGTTTTCTTTGATCTGTACCAAAAAAAATGTGTAGAAATTACAAGCTGTGGTGTTACAGTGGGTTACGTGACTGTTTCTCGGCCTTGTGCAGAGTTTAACAGACTACACAAATGAGATATAGCTTTAGAGGTGCTGGCAGGTGCATTTTGTTTGAGTCAGGCTGGCCGTTTCCCCCCGTTTCCAAGTCTTTATGCTAAGCTAGGCTAACCAACCGCGCAAGCAAAATAAGACAGAAAGAAAACGAGCATTTCCCAAAAAGCCTTTAACTATTACTTGAAGGGGTGTATTTTATTTCCTTTGAGAAAAGGAATCCCTGGTCACTTCTGAATTTCTGCCAGTTACAATTACAAAGCAGCCATATCGCAGAGCAGGAGATAAGCAAGACAAAAGACAGGAGACGACATTAAACAGTCCAAAGAAAGCCCGACAGCTTCCCTCTCCTCAGAGGCTGGGTAGAAAATTCGCTATCAACACTGATCTGCGCTTCCATCAACATGACAGCTCGGTGTGTGCATTATGAACCAGGATCCGTTATCGGGGCTTTCAGAAAGCGATGCTGCCCCCCGCCCCTCTCCCCCCTCCCCCCTCCCGTCTCCCGTCGCAAAAAAGAAAAAAAAGAAAATCAATATTTATAATTTTACAAGATCAGGACAAATCCGCCGCAATGCTGGTGTTATTAACACAATAAAAACATCACAGAGACGGGTATTTGTGGGGAGCCCCCGACTGGATTAAAGGTCCTGTTCTCTTCTTATCGCTCTCTTCCTCGTCCTCCCCCCTCTTTCTAATTCCCACTTTCTCCTCCCAGCCATACAATAAGCCCTCGCTGTAAAATGGGTTATATAGGGCTCCTGCTTCCTAATATCACCGGCCGGTTTTAAGTAATGACATAAATAAAAAAGTGAAAACTGCGACGTGTGATGGTGGGGGGGGGGGGGGGTTGCACAGGGGTGGGTGGATGGGCTGTAGGTCGATAGCTAAGCCACCCTCACAAATGACTTCCCCGGGGCGGATCCACGGGGTGTGGATGTCTTTCGCTGATACCTCCGCTGGGGAACGCCAAAATTATGACATGTTGAAATTGTGGTTTGGTTCAAAATGTGGCAAAAATACAAAACATCTGTTGAGTTAGTGTATTCTTCAATGACTCCACTGTTGTACCATTGATGTGGCTCCATCCACTTGCGCTATTTTATTACAAATAATAATAATAGTAAACTTTATTAATGCAGCACCTTTTTCAAAACAAGTGCTTTGCAATAAAAACAGAGCACAGAAATAAATGCATTGCTGGCAGACTGACCACATGTGACGTTTAAACCTGAGTTACCTGCAGCAGGTTTAAGTTAATCTGGGTAGTTTTTGTTTGTTTGTTTGTTTGTTTGTTTTACAGTCGTTCTCAGTTGTAATTTGTTTTGCTATGTTGGTACACTGGTCCTGACAAATAGACCAACGCAGGATGGATTGCCCCCTGAAATTGGATACACACACATATTCATGTTCCACAGAGGATGCCTGACTTCCCCCCCCAGCGCCATCAGCCAGGTCCGTTTATTTATTTATTTCAACTACCCTGTGAAATATGCCACACGGGCGCCACACCGACTGACACTGCCGCGATCCCATGACTTTTCATCCAGAGCCAGCAGCATGCCGACTGGGCTGAAACGAGACCCGAGCGAACGCGGAGAACATTTACACCCGCTGAACATCGGCACGCGAGCGCAGCCACTGCGGGACTGCTAGCACGCTGACACGTGGCTCAAAGCAACGCGCCTCGGTGCGACCCCCCGCGGAGCAGAGCTGGCGTGGCTGTGTGGGCTCGTGGTGTTTGTCTTTTCACTGATGACTCTGATGGTTTTTTGTCACATGATGAGGAGCCACGGCCGCAAGCGAAAGTCGGAGCGTTTTCTAATCTCGTTGTTGTTTTTGCGGAGTTTCACATTCATAAGCGGACACCTGCCCCCGGTAAAACCTCGCTTTCGCGTCGTCGAGAAAGAAATGGAGCTCCATATCAAGACAATAACTTCCCAATTTAATGTGTCCACTTAAGTTACTTCCTATTTATTTATCTATTTATGTTGACCCCCCCCCCCCCCCTCCCGGCATGTTTTATGTTCTTGATGTTCTGTTTACCTACTTATATATTAACCTTTGTATCTACCTAAATCAGATGTGTTGGTTATTTGCAGTGCTGTGTTAAGAGAATTGAAATTAAAAGAAGAGTGACAGAACTGCAGGAATGTTCAAACGGTTCCCTCGCTACCATAGAAACGGATGAGTCATTTGAACTTGCTTGAGTAAATTCAATGCAAGATCTTTTAGTCGGAGGAACGCCTTGTTTTCATTGAGAATGTCCTGTGAACCTGCGGCTGTCGACCTCTGTCATGCCTGCTCATTATAGTAATTAAGTCATGGGACTGCGTCTGAGAGTCGTTGCTTTCCAAGCGCTAAGTGGCTTTTCTCACACCGTGAGTAGATTCCTTGGGATATATGTGTCGGTTGTTTCCCGTGACCCCCCCATCTTGAGGAGAGGAGGAAAAAAAAAAAAAAAAAAAAAACGACATCGGACCGTCCAGGCTGTCATGTCAGCCCGAATCTCGTTAGCTCCACAGAGAGGCCGCGGCTAACGGGAGGCCTGACGACTCCCCTTAACAACACATCTCCATGGAGATGAGCGGACATCACCTGGAAACCGCGACTGCGGTGCCTGATGGCCCGGGAGGACAATTTAAGGCCATTTCATGTCCACACAATCACACACACTCTCACAAACTCTTGTGTGGGCGAAGTGTCTCTGGGTTACACATTCTTGGAGGCTTTCTAAGTCACACACACAAAAGCAAGCATGTATCTCTACTCTAATGACCACACATTTTGCGGGCGCAGACAGCCACAATTGGGACTTACATGCAGGCCTCTCTCGACTAATCTGCCGGCTGATATTGAAGGGTAATCTGCAGAAATGAATAGCGCAGTGTCTCCACTGTACATCCTGTAATTTTCACCCCTTTTACTGTAATTGAGAGGTGGCACTCTCCCATTTGTGAAACGTGCTCAGCAGCCCTGAGTCGCCCCCAAAACACCGAGAAACTGTAACCGCAAAATGCCTCAATTGTGTCAGTGTCTGGGGACAAACCAGTTTTTCTAAATCCCGGGAAAGTTTTGAGGGCAAGTGGCATTTTTAGAGTGCAGTGTAACTACTGACCTGGCAAAGTGTGAGTCTTGCCCTTTGCTTACATCACTCACAGATCCCAGATGAGCTCAGTCAGTGCCTCCCAAAATCCCCTGATTTCTGATCTCCCGCCATCGGTTGGGTTTAGTTGAGTTTCGGCAACTAAAACTACCTGGTTAAGGTCAGGAAAAGCTTGTGGTTAGGGTTAGTCTGCCATCCAGAAGGGGCTCAGAGGTAGAACCGCATTAAAACCGCAAGGAAACCCTGGGACAGATCCAGAGGACGAGGGAATGACTCGGGATCCCCCAGAAGGACCTGGAAGACGTCTACCTTGCTTAGTGGACCTGGGTTAGCCACAGAAAAATGGATGGATGGAAAAGAGGCGGTGTAGTCGGACTCACGGGATGTCCGCTGTCTGCCATTGGCAAGGACACCGTCGCTGCATCCTGGGCAAGACGATTGTGGTTGGTTTAAAGAAATACAAACAAGCCAGAGAGTTTTTTTCCCCCCACTTTCCCAGAACAATAATGGGTTGAGCCAGACCGTTCTCCGAAGGGTAGATCGGATAGGTCTGGCTCTGGGAGACTAGTAGGAGGCAGAGTGCAAACCGCTAAAGAGATACAGTGGTGTGTAGTGGTCTGGTCTCCGCCAACTCCTCCGTCTGTTCAGCGGCTAAATGCTCCACTATGTTCACCAGCGAGTCATTAACTGTGTCTGCTATTGGGTGCTGGGCAGTCAATGAAATCTTGATCGCGCTGGAACTGGAGGCCCTGTGACGCGAGTTAACAGGCCTTTTCTCATGGCAATCATTTTGACATGTCCTCAACACAAGAGCACAGGCGTAATTAATAACTTAATTATGGCTGCATTCCTTTTTTTAAGCTGAACTCCAGTTTCAGGGCCTTGCCAATGTCCATGCCCGCTGGTGAGACCACTCGACCACTGGTGAAATAGTTGGTTCTGGAAGCTTGGTGACTACTCGCAGGGCTAGTTGGTGAGCTGCCAACGGACTAACCACTGACTCTCCAGCTGGCCCAGCCTGGCTAGCGCTAGTAAGTCACAATAGCTCCTGGAGAGTCTCTCTCCGTTTTCTGTTTACTTCCCTCCGATGTTTTGCTCACCGTTGCACGCCATTTTTGTTGAACAAAAGGTTCTTGGAATGGGGAAAATAAAGTATACCCAATTATCGGTTAGCAACTCGCGAGCTCATCAGCTTAGCTTGGTCACTAATACGTTCGATAAGTGCATAGGTTCACACGGGTCGCCTGATCTGAACCCGACTGAACTTGCCCGCCGTGCCCTGAGGGACTTCTTGGCTGCGTGAAGCCAAGCCACAAAACAGGGAGGATGCACCGCATTCACGCGGCGGCCATTTTCCTCTGACGTCACGCTTAGGGTGGGAAGCCTGATGACTCCCAGTACATTAGTGAGCATTTGCCATGCTACAGATTAATCAGGCATTCTGTAAAGGTGTAAACGGGGCAAAGGATGTACATAAGTCCACCCCTCCTCAATGTTTTTTAACAGACCTTTATTAGTGACCAGCCTCTATTTGTCCCTGTTGGCCGTTTTTTTTGTTGAGTATTTGCGGTCTAGGCCATCCATGATAAGACTCTACATGGCATTTTACATTGCGAAACCCCTCTTTGTCCCTTTTGTCAATCTGTTGAATTGCTTTTTTGGCACTGAAGGACAGGTGGAAGACGGCGGAAGGAGGTCAAGGTTCAGATGGAGAAGTGAACGTGTTTATCCTTTTTAGAAAAAAAAAAGCCAAGCGTAGGACAGCACCAGTGCGAATATCACGCCACTTCCACATTCCGCCACGGTGACATTTATTTACAGTAATTACAGAAAGGCGTCGTTTCACAAGGATACACTAATGTTTAACGGGGACACGTGCAGCAGCTTTAAGCCGCGGGTTCGTCTCAGGACATGGACGGAGCGAGTGCCTTGTAAGGGAATTGGATTCGAGAGCTGTGCTGAATGTGACAGACATGGTCCATGTTGTCAGCCCTCTGTTCACCCCCCCCCCCTCCCCTCCCTGGAGGTATGAGGCTGGCAAAGCTGCTCATGCTACACACACACACACACACACACACACAGTAGTTAGCCTTAGTTCATAGCACCTCATGCTTTTTGTGTTCAAATGAGACACATCCAAAGGCTGCTAATTTACAAGGAAACGGCGCACCCAGCTCTTTGTCCCGCTTCCATTAAGAGTGTATGAGAAGGTGGCGGGGAAGAGGGAACAGGCTCGCAGGCTTGATCTGAAAACCGCAGCTCTTTCATGCTCAGCCTGACAAAGTAGCACTCTCGCCGCTCAAGCAAATGGAAGATATCACAGGCATTATATTGCTGATGCTCATTAACAGCAGACAGCCGAGAGAAAAATCAATTGGCTCTCTGATACACACAGTCGCACGTCTATCTCCGGGAAAGGGCAAAAAAACAAATCCTGGTGGAGAGATGCAATTTCAATGTGTTTCTTTGTTTGGTTTTTGCCAAGCTTAAGCCAAAACCCCCCCCTCCCCAAAAAAAACCCCCACCACCACCACGTCTGCGTGCATTAGTAGATACGGCACGCATTGAACATTTTTGTTTGCGCTGGAATGTCTGTCATCGGTAAAGCACTAATGGGAGCGTCACAATAATTCATAGTGTCTCCTGTTCCGTCCAACACGCATCACTTTCTGACTTTCTTTGTCCGCAAAACGTGATTCACCCCATATATATTTTTTTTTTAGCAGCTTATACAGTATAAGTATATGGGATAGTGTCTATTCTACACAAACGTGTCTTGAGAGGCTTCTTTCTTTGGAACTCTGTGTGCACACACATCATAAATTTCACACTCTTTGCATGGATGCAATTTCACCCACCTTGCAAAAATGTCCTTTATTTGTATGTTTTCATTCATTTTAATGTCCCGCAATTTGTTCTACCGGTGCAAACTACTGTAGTGCCTGTTGTGAGCTGTATTCCTGTTCGAATTTATGCTTTTAAATGTAGTCAAAACACAGTTAAAATACAGTCTAAAATGTTCAAAAATATTGCCCCATTACCCCCCTAGATTCCAGCGGAACTGTGCTGCTTGTCGCGTCCGACCCTCTCTGGCTGGCAGGCAGTGTCCATTGGTATCAGAGTCTGCAGCTGTGGAACTGAAAGGCACCTCCACAAAGGTATTTCTCAGGTGTCCGTCTGAGTAATTCTTTAATTGACCTGTGCTACCTCTCTGTGCACAGCTCCGTCCCAGTGGCTCTGCTCTCTAAATATAATAATTACACCTACGTACAGGATGATAAATGTAGTGATGTGGTGGGAGTAGACCCAGCAGCAGTGAGTGGTCTTGTTAAATGGATCTCAGCCAAGGCACAGGGAGGCCCTCTAACCAGGACATCGGGGCTTTCTACTTCATTACTTCTCTGTAGAACACCGTAGAAAGCACAGGAGCGGCCATAATTTACCAAGATGCAAACAGAATGAGAGCGGTCCTCTCCTTTTTCTGCTGTCTCACCGCAAGGAGGGAACTTTGAAGCTGAGATCCGAACGAGGTCCCTTCAAGTTTAATCCCACCAAAGGGGAAATTAAGTTTTGCTGAGTCACTTAAAAACACTTAATTTTCGAAGAAAGAAAGAAAGATTCACTTCGTACCCTGAGAAAGGTACAATGTTCCCCAGGATCCAGTGAGCTCTACTGGAACTGTAGGCTTCTGTCTTCATCTGTCATCATCAGGAGCTTTTGTTTGTCATGTGGGACCGTGGCACAAGTGATCCTGTTTTGCAATTTGGCGGCCAATATCCTTATCCCACATCAGACTACATCGCCTGGTTTCCGTCCCTATATTTTTACACCCAGGTCCATGTTGCACTAAGCAAGGTAGATAGTCTTTCCATATCCTTCTGGGGGATCCCGAGTCATTCCCTTGTCACTTAGGATACGATCCCTCCAGCGGTGATCTGGTTGTGTTCCGGGGTTTCCTCCCCAGTCGGATGCGGTTCTCCTCCGAACTCCTTTTGGACGTCAGTGCTCCTCACCCCCATCTCTAAAGCGTGACAACCCCGACCTAGAATTACTTGCGACCAGCAGTTCGTTGCCAGCTTAGTTTGGACGGAAGCCCAAAACAAATTCATCTGCATTAGTGTGGACTCAACGAGAAGCGTCGGATTTCAATATGAAAATCCGAGCACTTATCTGTAAGTACCCCCCCCCCCCCCCCCCCAGTCACAATGCCCAACACGTTTTTATCTTTAAACAGCCTTGTTGAGAAAAACGGAGAGAGAGAGAGAGAGAGAAAAAGTCGCTCTTGAACATCTTTTTATGTAACACTGATGACAGGGAGCCATAATTAGGGCTAATTAGCACTCTTTTGCAGGCCTGTGATAAGGCCCAGCATTGTGACTTCAGTGGGAGCTTGGGCCTTTATCTGGGAACGCGGCGGCTCGTTCGCGCTTCGGCAGTCCGTCTGCGCACTTTATCAGATACGCCGGTAAAAGTATACACAGACTTGTATATGAAACGAGTTCTACGCTTCATGTCATGCGGGGGGAAATGCAGCGTAAATACCGCAAATTCTTGCAAGTCTTGGCTGGGGCACTTTCTTTACCTCCACCGCAGAGGGAAGCGCGTGGTCCCCGAACTGGTCGGAAACTGCGCGGGCACACCACCGGGATGGAGCTGCCATCCACGGAGGATCTCGGGCACCCAGCGGTGCGGGAAGACGGTGTCTCTTAGATTTTAATAGATTTTTCTTTAGACCCATTTTCTATAACGTAAGAGCGCACTTGGAGGGAGCCAGACATCTAAGAATTTCATCGCTAACGGCCACTTCACTGTAATTGGAGTGTGGTTAAAAATAAATACTTTTTTTTTTTTTTTTTTTTTCTTTTAAAAAGGCACGACGCTCCAAACTCTGCACGCCGATTATCTCTCTCGCTCCAGCCGTGCGTGCACACTTTTCGACATGGTGCTTGACAGACGTGCCGGGGTTTAGTCAACAGTCAATTATGTCCAATGCGGATGCAATTTAAGGATGTCGAGATGTAGCCTGTATCAAAAACACTCCCGCCTGCACTTTAACAACAAACTATCACCTGGAGCCAAATGGTCTAGAAAACAAACAGCCACTCGCGCTCAGCCATACGGTAAAGTGTGTGAATTGTACAGTTGTGCACAGTCCAATTGAGTCATAAAATATTATAAACTGTGACAGCCTGCCATTATTATTATTATTATTATTATTATTATTATTACCACTTTGGCCTGATGTTAGTGTGTATTTAAAGCTGTTAGTATGTCGTCCGCCACTTTTTCATAAAAATGGTGTCCAAAATTGCTCAGTGTGTGTTCCATCCGTCTTTTTCAGAGGTTTTCAGGATTACAGATGTTAGATCAGCGTTTTTTTCTAAACGCCCGCTGCAGAGCTGTGCTGAAGCAGCGGTTTTATTAAAAGGTCCCGTGTTCTGCTCATTTCCAGCTCTGTAGTTTTTATTCTGGGGACTCCACTCGAGCAGCTTTGCATGATTCCCAGTTGAAAAAAAGTCCTTATGTGTCCCCCCCCCACCCCGTCTGAAACAAGCCGTCTGAGACAAACTGAACAACCTCCAAACACTTGAAGAGTAGTTCCTGAGCAGAGCACTCCGATAACTCAGACAGACTGAGCGGGTGGATGAGCTTGTCCCTGTACTTGATGCAGATGACCTGCTGGGGGGTGGGGGGTGGGGGGCGCGGCGTGGCGTGGCTGAGGGCGGTGACCGGATAGCTGTGACATCACAACCTTACGGAAGTCACTTTCCGCACATTCATCCACTCTTACTACAGTTATTTTCTATAACTTTCTATATATTTTTTCGATGAATTCTCAAAGTGTTCTGGTGCGAATCCTTTTGAAATGGAAGACAAAAATAATTGTGATATCTAGAAAATCAAACGTCCCCTCTCCCTGTGTGACAATTATTCCCATACTTCAGTAGTACAATGGACACCACACCTGCCTGCAGTGTATTGAGGACAGCTTGGGGTGGGGGGGTGTAGGGGGGGCTAATGGAGGCTCTGTCATATTCTGTCTTGTTGATCCCGGCATCGAGGCTTCTGAACCTCGTCTCTATTTCTTCAGGAAGGGTTGACTGAGCAGCTGATGGAGCCTGAAGTTGACTGCTCTATTTCACACAGTTCAGACACATTCACACTCGGGAGCTTCAACAGTACTCTGCTGAGGCTACATGGGGCACACACTCATTCTAATAAACACACACACACACACACACACAGGCAAAGGAAAAAACAGGGCAACACAAATGATGAAGTTTACCCAAAGTGGTAGAAAATCCAACATGGCATGTGTTCTTTCTTCCAATGTCAAAAACCTATCCTTGTTTCACTTTCCGGGCCCTTTTTCCATGGCCGGAATGTCGCCCCTCGAGGGAAATTCCAGCATTTTCGGGTTAATTCCCGGCTCTTGTGCAAATGAACAGGCAGCCGGCCAAATGAAACGAGTCCTGCCTTCAAGCTCCCGCTTAACTAAATGTTCAGAAGCTTAAATGCACTGTTGCTGTTGTGGCCGCCTGAGGTGGAGCTAGCCGCGGCTACTTTGTGTACGGTTTAGGTCGCTTCGTCCAGTAGTCCACCAGCCTAGGGGCCGGGCCTCTCTGCGGGGTAACAAAATACATTTATTTATATGGATTTATTTGTAAAAATGACGTGTAATTTGAGCATGAAAGCATTATTTTTTTTTTTTTTTGCAAGGGGTCACAGGTCAAAAAGGTTAGGAGTCAGTGATGAATCCCACTGATTTCCTGACTAATGTCCAGCCTCAAAGAGCCGCGTGGAAGCGTTGAGGGTGTTTTATGCCTCTGACTTCTTCGTAGAGACGGCGGCTGAGGCTCATGGGTCTCTTTTTTTTTTAACAAACCTGCTGAGCTCAGTGACTTGGCTTCCTCCACGGAAGGAGGAGGGAGCGGGAGAGAAAGCCGCCGAATCATGCTGCCACATTATCGCAAATAACTGAGTTAAAAGGACATGTTGGATAGGCCTAGCAGGTTTTGTCATCTTTCTTGTTGCCACCTTGAGAAGTGCCTGGTTTCTCTCATCATCATGCCCCCCCCCCTCCCCTCCCCTCCCCTTTCTTTATTCGTCTTATCCTTAATTACCTCCGCCACTCTTCTCCTCCCACCTTTCCAGTCTGCCTCCCTTCCTCCACCTCGCTCCGTCTTTGTCCTTTACGTCCGTCCTCCGTTCCCCACTCCGTCCTCCACCCCCCCTCTGTCTCCCGCCTTTCTTCCTCCGTCCCCGCGACTCTCGGTGATCAGGGGGGGAGGTCAAGAACATAACGTAGAAGTGAAGAGGAGATAAATCCCACGTATTAAAGCCTGTAAAGGCTGCCAAAGCCAGATCAAATAGTGAGGTATTCACAGACGGGAGAGGCCCGCCCGCCCGCCCGCCGCTGATCACTATCGCAGGCGCGGCTGAAAAGATGGCCGAGCTACTTGCCGAGCCTTTGTAAGTCACAATGAGTCAGCTCCGATCTCCCGTACAGAGCATTGTGGCTGGATTGCAATCCATCAGATAGCTGGTCTCAGTGCTGTTAGTGAGTGTTTACAAGCTGCGTCCACATTCTGACATGTGAATTAAGCTAAAAGTGATTTGGGGTTGGGTGGGGGGGGTCACCAATCAAGCCAGTTGTTAGTCATGTGTCCCTTTCACCTCACCTGAGCGTCCCCGCCCACCTCCTCACCTGCATCCCATTCCCTCATTAGTCCCTCAGCACTTATAGCGGCCCGTTTCACTCGCTCGCTGCCAGGTTGTCTAGCTTTCCAGCAGCCCTGTATCCCTCCCTCCCTCCCTCCCTCCCTGCGTTTGATCACCCGGCCCTCTTTTCCAGACCTCAGACCCCCCCCCCCCCCTGCTTGACCCTTATCGGATCTGTATGCCCGATGGACTGGTCTTCTGCTTTTGACCCTTTGCCCGACCTGTTTTCCTGATCTTGACCGCGTGCTGTGCTTCGCTTTCGGGTTCTCAGTTTTGCCTCAAGACACCACACACATACGATAAGACGACGCCAAACAGCGTGGGAAACATTTAACCATGGTAACTGCGCCAACTTTTCCAAGCAAAAGTGCTCCAAAACATTACACATTCAGCGTGAGTCCGCTTTTTCGTTTTACTTGCGAGGGTGGGAAACCCTCTGAAACTGGATCGGTTGACGTCAGCTGGTCTTCAAACTCAGTCCGAGCCGTCTCAGGTCTTTTTCTCTTCTTGACGTTCAGATAAAAGTCACTCGTTTTTTAATTGAGAAGAGATTGTGAATCACAACGGCACCCTTCGATTAAAAAAAACAAAGAAGCACATTTTGCAGGCTAGCTAGTCAGTTATAAGGAGCTTGCAGATGCTGGTTTTGACGCACAAAGTGAGTGAAAAGGGTTGGGCAGGACCCGAGAGTGCGCGCGCACGCCATTTTAAGCTATTCAACAGTTTCTTCACAGTAGGAGTGTGTCTGTGCATGCATGCGCACTTGCAGACGGACACAGTTAGCGGTTACGAGAGGAGCCGGAAGCTTGCGGGCCCCATAATCACACAGAGTGGCCCCAAAGTCCAGGCATTAATCATTTTAAGCAGCCGTGACAGGAAAATCAAAGACTTGGCCCCCGTAGCTCCGCTCTCTGCCTCGCTCGCCCCCGACGGGACCCCCGGATGCGCCAACTTACGAACACTGTGCACTTCAGGAGGACAGAGAGGAGCGAGAGAGGCCGAGAACCAGACAGAGAGAGAGAGAGAGAGAGAGGCATCATGCAGCAGTTTCCAACCAGCCCGGAACATCGTTCATCTTTGTCGAGTGTAAATGTACCGCTTGCTAAGCCATCATTAAATGATGATGTGTGCTGCTCTGCCTGACCACACACACACACACACACACACACGTAAAAACTATGTAGACTTGCTCACACACAGCAGTGGAATCAGCGCTCCTCAGTGATTTTCTTTCTGTCACATATAATCCCATTGAATCTGTGTTAATTACGACGCAAATCGAATTTAAAAAAAAAAAAAAAGAGAAAAAAAAGAAAATGTCTATCATTATTCCGAGCATTAGCAGAAGTGAAACGGTATCTACTAATGTATCAATTCAGATCAGTTATAAAGCGACAGGTTTCTATCATTAATATAAAGCCTCTGTTACGATTTGCCGCCGTATAAATAAGACGGAGCAGAATACGTCGCTGTCGGATTCATTGTGTAAGTGCTGAAATTGGCAGTTTTATGTTTTAATGTGATGGTTATTGTGCTAAAAAGGAAAAAAAAAAAGAAGTCAAAATGAGAGGTGAGTACAGCTACAAACTTACTGATGGATGAACCCACATGGGACAAAAAAATAGTGTGTGTTTGTGGGCTGCTGCCGCCGCGGGAGCTTATGCTGTTTATACGCCTTTGTGTGATTCCTCATCCTATAACCGCGTCCATAGCACTCTTTATTTATTGTCAGTCTTTTTTTTTTAAATTTATTTTATAAATAGTCTGGGTTTTGTCCTCTTTTTGGTTAATTCGAAGTGTGCATTAAGGAGGGGATTGTATATTTATAATTGGTTTTGGACATGATGTAGCTCAAAGGCCTCAAGGTGTTCTTTTAATGTAACAGCAGTATCATATATCAGCCGCACATTACTCCCCCCCCCCCCCCCCCCCTCTCTTAAAAGTGACTGACCTACTTTTTACTTTCATCTAAGTACGTTTTTACTTTTACTTGTGTAGAATGACTTTGAAGCAACAGTACTTTTACTTGAGTATAGCATGTGAATACTCTTCCCGCCCCTGTGTACTTCCACTGTCAGTGTAAATGTTGTTATGGGGAAATGTTGTAAAGACTTTTTTTAAATTATTATTTTTTTTTTAAAGCAATTAGCATTTTCTACTGCATCAACATAGCATAATGATATAACATTGATTATTAAAATTATTTTACACATCACGATGCTGATTGATTGTCATACGATACAGAAGCGAGTAAAAGCCAATGGCTGCCTGGAATGCCATCGAAAATGCGTGCAATTGAATTTTTTTTCTTTCCAACTTTTTAGAATCTCATCACATCAAAACCCCAAAAAAACCCAACTTGCAACAAACAAAACTTGCAAAAACACGGTCCTGGTATGGTCCTTCAACACCCGAAAACCCCCTCAACAAGCCTTTGCATAAGGTCAAAAATAGACTGTTAAACTTATAAGGAGGCTGTTAAGTTTCTCAACTAAAAACAATGATTTCTACTTACAGCTCAACTCAAATACCTCACACAAACACAAAAACCGACTTAAATATCACAGCTCACACTCAAACACAGGCCGTAACATTGTGTATTGAAAGCAACGTTATGCAGCTATTTTACCTTCTTTTTTTTTTTAGAATAACAGCTTCAAAATCAAATCGCTTTGGTGGTACACTGACTTGTAAACAAGGGGGGGGGGGGGGGGAAATGCACTTTCGTGTAACTTTGGTTGAGCGATCTTTTATTTATTTATTTTTTTCCCGAATCAGTACGACATTCCAGTCCAGCCGCAGTCTTGAGTGGATAGTGGACCTTTTTAGCGCGATGTGTTTTGTAGTGTGATTTCCCAGATGACGGAAAAAACTACAAAGTAAGCGAGCGATTCTTCTTCTTCTTCTCCTCATCCTCGTCAGGTGGAAGTAAGTAAAAGATTTACGTCGGCACACACTTAGTAGGGCGGTTTAGCCCTGCAGAAAAAGTACGCAGCAGTGTGAGCGCGTGTTTGCTGCAGGGTCGAGCGGCAGTAAGACAACTACAATTGAATCACGTTCATTCCTTTTCGTCCTACTTCGGCTTCTACTTTTACCTGACTGCTGCAGTTTCTTTGCAGGTGAATATTTTGCACGAAGCCCCCCCCCAAAAAAAACCCAAAACAAAACAAAACATAATGATAAACTCATGAAGTGTGTGACGCTGCACTGTAGATTTAAACTAGTCAGCGGTATGTAACATAGTTCAAGCCCAGTCGTCACAGAGAAGGAATGAGCTGGAAACAACACACACACACACACACACACACACAAAAAAAATCAGAATAACTTGAAATTTACTATCATACACACTAATGTTTCTCAACGGGGCTTTAAAATGCCCTCCATGTGTGCATCCACAATTAAATGAAATTGCGGCCTACGCTTTAATGCATCCACCATTTAGTGCCTGTAAGTCATCTTTTCCATGATGACAGACTTTTTTTTACTTTTCTCTTCGTTTTTTTTTTGTTTTTATAAAGGGGGTATTTTCCCCATCATGGCATTCATAATGAAAAGCTCTGCTGCGTACTTCTCCCGGCCATGATCTTATCTTTTTATTGCAACGCGTGTTAAATACCACCTGTGGTCCGAGTCAAAGTATTCTAACTATTTAGCTGAGCGAAAAATAATGATTTCCTATACGAGCCGCTGCCCATTGAATAAATGTCTTTGAGTGTGCGTCTGTTTGGTTTTTTTTTCCCCTTGCAGATTGTGGCGATAGCAGCAGTGACAGTGATAGCCGGCGCTAATCCCGCTCTCTGAGCACCTGGCTGTCTGCGATACAAAGCCAACACACCTCCAGCTCATTCCCTCTGACCACCGAACATCCAGCGTCTGGATAAAACCTCTTTGGCAGCTGGTGCTTATCTGCCAACTCTTCACACTAACAACCCCCCCCCCCCCCCCCCCCACCCCACCACCACCACCACCACCTGCTTATAAGGCTTTATCTGCATCACTCGTTATCGCTTTACCGTCCCATGTTTGCTTTTTTTATTTATTTTTTTTAAACCTGAAACGGCCCACTTGAACCCAACACAAGACACGGCGGGGGGGGGGGGGGGGGTTTGAGATAAAACTTTGTGTTTGCTGAATCAACAAGGCAGGCAAGGGTCAAAACTGGGGACGTATCCAAAGGGATTAGGAAGAGGTTCGTTCGATCAAAACAAAGGGCTGTGAAGCGGGGGTGGATGCAGACTAGACACAATCGGCGGGGGGGAACGAGTGGAAGAGGAACGGGGGCGAGCAGGTGGGCGTGGGGCAAGGCGAGGCGACGGGTGGGTGGCGGGTAAGGGGTCGCTGCGGGGCCGGAGTGAGCACCAGGATGTGTGAGCGCCCCGGGTTTCTGATGCCACAGTGAGAGTCTGAAAACGACTGCAAACTTAGATGCAGACTGCCCCCCCCCCCCCCGCTACTGCCGTGCCTTACTAATCCCGGCTGGAAACACGACTGTGACCTCCTCAGCATGTCAAGAAAATAACCCACAAACTTTTTGAGTCCCTTTTTATTTAATTTGTTGCTGCGTGCTCCGACTGTCTCGTCAAACCTCGCTGGCATTCACTCCTTTGAGTTGTGAGACGGAGACTTGGCCGAGGGGGGAGTCGCGGCACTAAACAACGACACCTGCACCTCCCTAAATGTTTCCAGAGGCCTCCCATCAATGGCGGGGGCGGGGACGGGCGGGGACAGCGGCGCTCCCTTCTGTGCCACGATCACGCCGCTTCCTCGGTCATCTTCATTTAGACCACTTAGAGCTTTAGTGCCTTAACTCCTAAGATGAAGTGTTATGGGGAGCTGGGGGCGCTGGCATTGTAAATTAAAAAAAACAAAATGGCAAAAAGAAGAAACACCAAAAGCAATCTGGTGCTTGCGCATGATTGCATGTTGCAGTCCCAAAGATATAATTGTTCGCGTCAAATAAAGTAAACTAACCCAAAGTTCCAGGTGAGTTCGGGAACATACTTCAGTTACAGACGTTGTTTTTTGGCCGTCAGCGTACACGTAGACGCAAATGGCACTGGGGGGAAGAAAAAACAAATGATCGCACGCAATTTCCCTTGTCGGGTCCCTTTTGAGGTAAATTCAGCCCTGGACTGTTTTTTCCACAGGGATCGGCCCCAGGGGGGGTCGAGTGAGGAATTCACAATTCCCCACTTGTCAATTGTAAATTCACATTTTAATGTAGGTAAATGGCACAAAAAAGAAAGTAGCGTCGCTGCTGCTGGACCTGGCCACTTGAGGATGCTGAACATCATTTTTCTTTTTTTTGGCATTTGTGAAGCCTGTGTCACTAATGTCTGCTTCTCCCCCCACCCCCCCCCTAATTTTTTCGGCCCTCCCTTTTTACTTTTAGACGTTTTCTTGCCCGTAGCCCTGTGCTAACTTGAACGGGGATGAAATAGTTCAATCGTGGGGCCCTTCTGGATCTTCCAAAGTCATTTTGCTGGGGGGGGGTCGTGACACTCAAAACAATGAATCCACTTGTTTCGCAGCCGCGACAGCAGCGACGGAGTAGGCTACTGTAGTGGAGCGGCTGGAGCCTAGGATGTAGGTACAAGACTGATTACTCCTGTCGGTAGGTAATGAAGGAGGTAGGCCTCATCTTGCCGAACTCTTGGTGTCAGTTTAACTGAAGTATCGGCCCACTGAGTTTAGCATGCTTTGATTTCCCTTATTTCATTTACCTATTATCAGGAACTCGAGCGTGTTTTCGTCTCTGGGATGCGATGCATGTGTCGAACTCTGACGTTGATAACTACGCGCCCCCAACCCCCGGGTGAAGCCGCGGACCGAAATCTGACATTCATTTGAGTCACTGTTTGCCCGTTTGTTCTCATGAAGAGCTTGGTTAGGTGAGCTTTAATCGCACGAAGGGGAAGAGACCAAGATGTTGAGGGTGTGTGGTGGTGGTGGTGGTGGTGGTGGTTGGGGGGGGGGGGGGGGGGTTGCGTAGTGAGGGCCAGGGATGGAATGCAGCAAACAAAAACTGTCCTGTGAAATCTCATTTCGGCGCGACAGGGCTTCGGGCCGGAGCGGCGACAGTGAACCAGCGGAGCAGATGAGGATAACAATCAGTCAATCAAGCCATAGCCACGCTCTGTGAAATCAATAAGTCGCAGGCGGGCGGGCGGGCGTGAGGGAACGGGCCTACCGAGCGCCAAGACCCTCATCCTCATTACGTGGACGAGCAGGTGTGACTGGGTCACGCGACGCTGCCGGATTATCAACAAGGGAAGAACAAACAAAAAAAGGCAGAAAGAAGCACCGTGCAGTGTTGAGAGCGACTTTCAAATGTATGTATTTGTGTGTGTGTGTGTGTGTGTGTGTCAACAGCAATACACCCCCCCCCCCCCACACACACACACACACACACTTAGCTTAGCTACTCTCTACCCAAGAAACTGTTCTCATGGAAACTGTTTACAGTGAGGTCTGTTGTTCAGAATAACAGAGAGAAGAAGCTGAACTTACCAACGTATTTCTTCTTTTAAAGCTTTGAGGAGCACAATTGATATTCCAGAAATATCAGAGGCACGTGTCCTTAAACTGACGCTATGAGCGAAAATGTTTTTCCTCTTTTATTTCAGGTGAGCCTTTTAATTTGACAATAAATAACCGTAGCAACAGACTTGTTTGTTCTGCTTTTTTTTTTTTTTGCATTTGCGCTTTTAGTATTTTTTTATTTACTTTCCTGACTTTTCTTCACTTGCACGCACATTATTTTTGGGTTTATTGTTGTCACAGTTGGAACTTACTGTTATTTTACAGCGTTGTCGCATTTGAATCCTGAGACGCGAAACCGTGATGGTTCTGATTCATAAAGCTGTGCAGATTTGGGACTGAATGCAACTTAAATGCACATTGGTAACGCGGGCCTCACTCCCACTCCCACATTTATCCATTAATGCATCTAGACGTGCCCTTAATCAGACATTTGCACATCGATACTTGTGCCTGAGACTCTTGTCAATGAAAAATACGGCCAAGAGGAAGCTTACCGAAGTTTACCGACTGCGTTGCAAATTCGGCCTAGTTCATAGACGCGCCTTTAATGGACATGTTACAGATCTTTCTGTCGGCTGCACTAACAAAGTAAAGCTGGTTATCAGCTCAAATGAATAATGTTTTATTATTAGACTCCGCCTTTTACGTTACTTTATCGCCACCTTATCACGCCACCCTCCGGAAGACCAAACGTACCTATGGTCTGAAGCAGGGGGGTGGTAGCTTATGCATCACTTTTTTTTTTTTTTCCCCACAGTGAACACAGTTTGCGTTCAGTGAATTAGGAGCCCCACGCGATGATACCCAGAACGGAGAAATAATGTGTCTTCCGAGGGAAGTTTGGCGTTGGTGGAATTTGCCCATTCGTAATGGAATTGGACATCTCTATCTGCCGAGAAAGACCGCGTGAGACAATCAATACCGTTTTCAAGGTCGAGAGGGACCTTTTGTTTAGAAGTATATGGCAGCGGTGAGAATTTTAATTGCATGGTCGCGTATGACCTGAAAAGACTTGATCACGGCTGCACAATGAGCTACACAAAACTGGCAACCAGCCCCTAAACCACCGGTGTGTTCCCAGGCAAAATTTGGCTCTACAAACACCCCTTGACGAACCCAAAGGCGAGACCGGGGGAACCACACAATGACCATTTCCTAGCTAAAACATACATTAAAGAAAGGAAACTAGCTTGCAGTCTTGTCTGTCTATCTATTTACACACAGATGTTCACCCATGGCAACCCTTAAACCACAGAGATGAAATTGAGTACCGCACCTCGCCATAACCCGCAAAAGGCCTGTGGCTACCAAGAAACTGTAATAAAAGCTACAAAAGCTTCAAAAACAAATTGTCCTTGCTGCTTGAGTTCTCTTTGTAGCCAGAAATGAAAAAAAAACCAGATAATTTTTCACCCAGCTTACAGTACGTAGGCTCGGGGGGTTGTCAGAGTCATCAGAGATGCCTGATGGGCCGGTGCAGGGAGGAGGAGGAGTAGGAGGAGGCGGAGGCTGACTCAGCAGCAGTGTTTTGGCCATGGTTGGCCTGGTGGGCTGGACTGGAGGACGGGAGAGGAGAGCTATTCCATGGCAGACTGTCTTTGACTAATGGACCCATTCTGCTGACTCTCCAAAGGGGAGGGGATCACGGGGCGCCACATGCAGTGTACAGACGCACTTGTCTTTCAGACGCACACGTGCGCGCTGATACATCGTCTTCCTCTGCGCCGCCGCCGTCGGCGTCGTCCGAAACGGTTAAAAGCACATCGGTGGGCCACTGGGTGACATGTTCCTTCGTTCCCACATATACTGTCCTGCTGCCAGAAATACTCTCTAGAAGTAGCTCTCATTGGCAGCGGCAGAGTCTGCCATTCCCACGTTCACTCTTTTTTTTTTTACATCAGAGCCGTATTAAGTTGCTGCTAATGCCAAAGGCAAATGTCCTACGGCCGCTGCCTCACGTTAGACGCATCCAACGAGATGGACTTCATATGCGGCATAGCAGGCAGGGCAGACGGGTCGCGGTCCACCCTCCAACAGCCTGTGGGGTGCCTGACTGTAAGACGAAAAACAAAGCAGGAGGGAGGGAGGGACATGAGATAGGTTACACCCTCAAGACAATACATTTGTGATTTCGTGTTCTTACACAACATTTGTACGTGTTAATAGAGGCGAGCCCGCCCCCCTGGCCTACGGGCAGTTTGCAAGCTGGTGCTGGGGCAACTTGGGAAGGCGGAACGGGGTCGCCACTCCTTCCGGTGTGGTGCTCAGAATCCACCGTGAGCATCCTGATAAATATATGTCGGTTTCAGACCTCCCCCTTGACGGACTGAGCTGGGACACATGGCGTCTTCTCTCCCTTCTCTGGTCGCTCCCATCAGGTGCACAGGGGTTCTGGGACTGACACTGCCTTCTTTTTCCAGGAAGTAGATATATAAAGACATCTGTCGGCTCTGTTCTGTCAGCTGACGCACCCTCAGCTCCACTGTCAGTACTACTGGTATTCACTAATCTTTCTTTTTCCCGGCAGCCACTCCGCATCATTGCTACCAGCATCATCCTCACTTGCCTCAGATGATATTTGCCCCGCTATCCCGTAGGCCTTTCTATCGTGCCCCCCCACTTGTGTTTAAAAGTGCCAGTAATGTAACAGGTTAATGTAAAGTGTCATAAATGTAGACAAGTTGGCGGTAAGGTGCAAATAAAAATGTATACACATTGCAGCGTAATAAGTAGTGGTCGTAAATGAATGTGTCAAGACAATATGTCCCATGGTGGTCCCGAGGGTCAGAAAGTTGGGATCAAAGAGTGCTGACTTTGTCTTGTTGTCACGTTCAGGGCATCCCTGTTTTGACAGACGGCGAATTGTGGTTTCCGTTGAGGAATTGATGGCTTCAGCCGTCTAATTGTCCGCCTTCGTGCCGCCACCAACGACTGAGCATCTGCCGTGATGAACAGCTTCCCGCAGGCAGTCCACTCCCATGGAATACCGTCTCGAGAGAGGTCCAATAAAGGAGGCGGACTAAGCGGACGCTATGTGGTGTCACATGGAGGAGAAAAACCATAATTCCCATATTCACCCGGAGAAGCACATTTGTTCCAGAAGAAATGATAATACCTCTGGTTGTGTCTTGTACCTCTGCAGAATAAGTCAATATCAAATCAAATTCGTTTGGCCTCACCGTTTTTTTTTTTTATCAAGGATAGAGAGATTATGGCGCGGCGCCTTCAGGGGAGCGTTGAACCTCCACCTTCTTCTTGCATCTGCAATCTGGACAGGGAGGGTCTGCTCAAGCCACGATGAGGAAATCCGCGTTCAGAGCCACACATTCAGAGGCACCTGCGGTTCTTCCAAGGACAGCTGGAACCACCACAGGCTTTGCTCCGAACGGACCTCTTCAGTTATGGACCCCCAAGGTCTTAATCTGACGGAGAAACGACATAAATGTTAGATGTTGCTATCCTTCAGTTGCATTTCTGAGTAGCTGCTCAAGGTGCGTTGCCTGCTGCAATTTCCAACACAACGCTATTGTTAAAATGCACTTTGACGTTACCACTGGCAATCCGATCGGAAGGGACTTTTAGCCTCTAGGGGCCAGAGAAACTCTACAGCAAACTTCCCCACGAGGCATCCCCAGTTTCCCCTATATTTCACCTGTGTTAGTAAAAAAACGTAACTCGTAGGAGTGATCCCAGCTACAGCAATTAAACCCAATATGTATCACAAAAAAAAAAAAATATATATATATTTATATCTCTGTCAATAGAATAACTGAAGAAATTATATTTGGATGAATCGAAAAACAGACCTCATGCTGACGTGAACACATTGCATTTGGATAATGTTGCGTACAAGCTGCTCTGACTCCCTGGCATCGTGTCAAACAGCGATGGTGTCTGTAAAATCACTCCATCACCCTCCAGACAGAGTTTGTGTGTGTGTGTGTGTGTGTGTCATAGACCCCACAGCAAACTGTTTGAGTGTATTTATCTGCAGTGTGTTGTAGGGAAAGGCTCAGCAGCAGGTTTCCAATGAAACAAAGCGGAGTGATGAATTAGAACTCAGTGGGGTAGAGGGAACACAGCTGATGGAGGGGTGATGAATGGCCCGCTGCTGTTTGAATATTACCCACGGTGGAGTCCGCGCACACACACACACACACACACGTGTGGCAGCTAAATGCAGGAACCCCGGATACCTACTTAAGTGTAAGCGCGCACATGCAAACACATTAGCAAAGGCAAAGTTTCATGTGGCCAGTGCTCTATTCTATTTATGGAAATCCATGTCCACATACATATTGATTTTTGTTCTAATGCTTTAATAACGTCATGTTTTTTTGTTTTTTTTTCATATATTGTTATATAATTAAAACGTGAGTCATATGAACGGCTCATACCAGCTGTAGGGTTCAGTGTCTTGCCCAAGGACACTTCGACATGTGGACAGTGGTGGGGGGGGGGGGGGTGGGGTGGCTCTACCCGGCTCTACCCTGCTCTACCTCCCGTGCAACAGTGCTAACCACCGCACCACCATGCCACCCAATATACCGAGAATACCTTGCGTTGTTCTCGTTGAACCCATTTCACCTCCTCCCTGTCCCCTATTCCTTGAAGGCCCTCGTGGTCTCATTCATCACCATTTAACACTAGCCAAGCCCCCCAACCCACCCACCCACCCACCTACCTTACCTCCTGTCACTCTACCCTGCAATTCCTGGCCCACCCGCACAGTCTGGAAGTCGGTTGGCAGTCAGGGACTTCCTTGCGCAGGCATGTCACAGGCAACTGTTGCTGGCTACCGCTCCTACGGGGGCCCGGAACTGGCACCTGGTGGCCCCTTTCACTCCTGGCAATTCAATCCTGACAGTTCAAACTATGTCGGTGCCTGAACTTCCACTGACTTCCAACTCCTTTGCATGCTCTCAACTTCAACCGCACCAAAAGCTGGTTACACGATTCCAGCCTCGGCCCTTTTGCCGCATGTCCCCCCCCCCCCCCCCCCCACTTCTCACCTTCCCCTGCCTAATGTTTCCACCGCTCCGACCGAAGGTCAGCCTCACGCACGGGGGCGTGCCTCTTGCTCAGAGCATGTGGGCCCTCGTTTCTACCCCCACCCCCATCCATGACTTACATTTTACTGCCTTCAGACGAACGTTCACCGCATCATTCACGCTGCAGACTAACTACGAGTGTCACAGTGGAAAAACTTTTCCCCTCATTGACTAAAGTCGGAAGCTCATCATTCCCCTCCGAGCCATTCTAAATGGGATGTAATAAATCTCCTTCTTTTTTTTTTCTTTTCTCTCCTCTCCCTGAGATATGTACTTAAATGTCCTTGCTGATAAATTCAGGCCTTCATCCGTGCCCAAATGCATTGCCGCTGGAAAGATGAATAGTTGCGAGTGGTGGGGAAAGAGGTGGCGGAGGGGAGGGGAGGGGAGGGAGGGGAGAGGAGGGGGTGAATGGGGAGGGAAGGCAAGAAAAGGCCCATTTTCTAATGTAGATAGGTTTGACGGAGTATCTCCTGGCTGGAACCGCTAACGGTGAATGAAATGCATCAAGAGATGTTATATTAACCCCGAGACGGGAGGCGGGGGATGGGGGGAAGGAGACGGAGAAAGAAAAAAGAAAGAAAGAAAGAAAGAAAGAAATCCATTTCACTGTCGTTTGTCTTGTCTTGTCTTCGTGTGGCACCTTGGCGTGGTTTCTCTTTTTCTGCTCAGGCGAGCTCTTTCTCACCGACCCCCCCCCCCCCCCCCCCCCCCCACCACCCTTTTTATTTTTCCCCCTTGTCTCTTTCTCCATCTCCCACTCCCCTGATTCCTCTGCTCTTACAGCCTCTCCTCTATTTTACACCTCCTCTTACCTCTCTGCCCGCTCCCCACTCCAACACCTGATCTCCGCTTTTGCTTCTCCGCCGTATTTCCACCTCATATCCTCTCGCCACCCCCCTTCCGTCCGCCTAATCTTCTCTCATTTTCACGTGCCACTGTCTCTCTCGCTCTCTCTCTCCCTGTTTTTGACTTCTATTCTTTCAAGTCGAGATGAAAAAATTCCCCCCTTTTAACCGCAAGACTGCGTGGAAAGATGGACGACATGACGGCTCGCCAAAACTGACTTTTTTCAAATATTTCTTCAATAATGAATTATTTGTTTCAAATGATCTCTGCTCCAGGAGAAGCAGAGGGAAGGTTTAACTTTTACCCCCCCCCCCCCCAATACACCCGGGGGGGGGTCTGATCCGGACCTCCTCTGCCTTGCAAACTGTAGGCTGTGGGTTGAATCACCGTTGTCGGCCCATGCGGAGTAGAAAAACTGACTTTTGCGCCCAATCAACACAGAAAGTGGCCGATTGTTAATGTTTGCCAAGCCAGGTTGAAAGTACACACATATAAAGAACACTTTACACAAGGTTTTTGCGGCTTGTATAAAAGTTTTATAGATTTAAAAAAAAAAATAAACAGCACCTACTCAAACACATGCCCCCCCCCCCTCCCCCCACCAACACACACACACACACACACACACAGAGCATGCTTGTTGTTGTGTTGTTGCCTCAGAGACCGCAGCAGCTGTCAGTGTGTTAGCGTGCGAGATAAAACCAGGAGGCTCGGTGATACAGCAGGGATCTGAAGTGCCAATTAATTAGGATGAAGGCGGGGGTGTGTGTGTGTGTGTGGGGGGGGGGGTATGCAAGCACACCGCAAACCCACGGCATCAGCACAGATGTGGAAAGCAATGTTTCTTAAAAGTGTAGGCTGGGACCAAAAAAGATGGCATGTTTTTTTTTTTATTGTCGAAATACTATAAAAAAGTATTTTATAATGATGCTCCGTTTCAGGGCGAAAGGGCTCGTTTGTCACCTGGGTCTTTGGCTGAAATACTCCTAAAAACCCAGCGAGACAATCCAGTTCTGAACGTTGTTTTTTCTTTGCACATCCTTTTTCGCTCTGGGTGTGCATTCTGACAGTATTTGATGATTTAACAAACCTTTTTAATGAGCCCAGTTTTACCTGCACCAGCCGCATTAGCAGTAGTAATTACACTAATGCTTATCATCGTGAACTCAGTGGCAAAGCAGCGCATTAATCTCCTCCCTAGTTTTACCACTATTTGTTGTAATTTGGAACAAGCGCTCCAGCTCCACGTTCTTCTGCACTTTCAAGGCAGCGGAAGTACGCAGCATTAAACGGCGCTAACCACTGCAGCCTGCCTTCGAGGCTCCGGCAATGTATTAGCCGAGCTTAATTTGAAAAATACCTGCGAGGCAGGGAATAAGGCTCGAGTGAAGAAGCAGGCTTAGTTGTAGTTTCGCCTGCTCACGGCGCTCATTTATGCAGAACAAATCCAGTAAGGGGAGTTTTTAGCCGGAGCCGGTCCAAAATACCCCTGCCTTCCCAAAGTCTCCATCTTTATTTGTTTATTTATTTCTCTCCATCCCTGTGGTTTTAGTACAATGTCAGCAGGGTATGAATAACTCACGAGTAAATGCTTCCTGTTCACAGGTAAGGCCTCTTCTTCAGGTTGGTCTGACTGGAACACTTAGAACGGAAAAGGGACCGATGATCACGGTGGACGGAGATAAAAAAAACAAAACACAAAACACTAAAACTTAAAAACTAAACGAAAACGCAGATGATCGCTTTCTGATCTGGTGCCCCCTTAACCTGCAGGACGATGACATTGTCAGTGCCTTCCAAAATTGTCACAAGTCATTGTTTGGTTCGGTTCGAAGAAGAAGAAGAAAAAAGAAAAAACGGATAATCTTCACGCGATGCTCAGAGAATCTGCATTATCTGTCAATTTGTTCTACCAGCTTTCCAATTCGATTTGAACTGCTTTGGACCCTCTAGTTGCCCTATGGACCCTCCCATTCCCGATATTGCTATATTCACCTCAGACTCAGTTTTCACGCTGAAGATGAAGCGTCTTTTACTTGACTCATTTGTTTTTTTTTCTCATGCAGGTCCTCCACTGCGCAGTCTTGGGCAATTGTGTTTGAAGTCTTCATCCATCCGCAAAATGTGTGTTCATCTTTATTTACTCGTTTTCAACCGAGTTGAGAAACCAACATTTTTTTTGTTTTCTATCAGAGGCCAAATTATTTAACAAATCTAACCACAGCAGAAGCTATTAAACACGCGAAGGTTGTTCTGCCTTCAATCATATATTTTGAAAATGGAAAAAAAGCTCAATAAGCTTCGTGTGACAATCAGGACTTGAACAATTTCAAATTTTCCAACAAATTAGTCTTTGCGGTACGGCTAATGAAATGAGCTGTCTCTGAAAAACAAAATTGGGGCGCAAGAAATGCGACGTTCATCAGGGTTCATTCATCCACAGTTTGCTGATCTTTTGACAGGTATATATATTTTTTTTTTTTATAGCATCAGCTTGATCCCGAACAAAGACAGTGCATCTCCCTGTTGTTGTCCTCTGTGTCATCAGCCCCAGGAGGTGCAGACAGAACCAACATCCAACCCCCCACCACCCAATGCGCTGCAGTTCACTGCCGTATAGCTCGGAGTCAGCCTCCCCAGAGCAGCAGCCCAGTTCACAGTCAGGTTAATTGTGGGTGGTGAAGTGCTGGGCGGTTGCGAAGCTGCGGGAGGAGTTTATTTGCAGATTAAATTACCAGTTGGGAGGCAGCGGAGGGAGGATAGAGGTGGAGGGTGGAGGCACACACACACACACACACACGCTGCTCCGGCCCTTTTCTTAGATGGAGTGATGGGAGACCAAGGAGACTTCCAGAACAGGTCGAAATATTTATAACCTCAAACCTGCAGCACCAAAGTATGGAGGCGTTTTCTTTTTAAGGGGCTCGTTGTTGAGATTTGGCTCGTAGCAACGGCCCCAGTACTCCTGCAGTACCCACCCCCCCTTCTCCCCCGCCCAATAGGACCCCCCGGGGGACACGGTCACGAGCCTTCTCCAAGTCCACAAAACACATGTAGACTAGATTGCCGAACTCCCATGACCCAACCAGTAAGGGTGCTCCCTTTTCACCGACTCCGTTTGTGATATTCGTGGATCCAAAAAAACACTTCTACGTGTGCACCTAGAGGGCAGTTGCAAAGGACATACGTTCACCTGGGGGACTACGGACTGGACTACGGCAGAAGACATTACCCACACCTTTCAAAATCCATGCCCACAGAGATTCGGACCAGTCTCGTTTAAATGACTGCGTACTTCTATTCCGAGGGTGAGACTGATCACGTGGATACCAAATGTCGTGTCCGTTCAGAGCACAGAGCCGGGGCCAGGACAGGGTCAACCTAACTTAGCATGAAGACTGGAAGCAGGGGGACGCTGCTGCCCTGGGACCGTCCAAAGTTCATACTGTACATACACCTACGAAAAACCTCTAAAACTCACTCGCGATCATCATCTTCGACAAATGTTTGATTGGTTGTTGCAGCAGTCGAGTGCGAAGACGTGGCTTGACTTGATCACCTTAATGATTTCGCTACCATATTTCCTGACTTCCTGAGGTGTGGATTACGCAATATTCAATTTAAGGCTGGGATTAAGCTCCTAAGAGGCCCTGGGCAGTTCGTCTTTGCTGTGATACCACTTGCCCCCGATTTGCCGTGAGGGAATCTGGTCATTTTAATTAAAGAAGTGAATGTAGGAATATGCAACATGTCAGCACACAATTGGAAACAATTGAGGTCTTTTAAATGAGATATGAAACTTCAAGACAGGGCCTTTTTTTTTTTTTTTTAGATTAGGTGTTCAAGCAGGATCTACCTTTTTTAAGGCCATTTCATTCGATTTGGGAAGAGGACGTTTTTGATTAAATCTGCACAAACCAGTTGACACATAGTAACCCTGGGGCCCTGTGGCAGCTGTCCACTTGCCATTCGCTGACATTGCGTTGACATCCTGCTGAAGACATGAATACTTCAAAACAGCCCACAAATATACAGCTTCGTTTTCGGCAAATTTCCTCAAACAGCAGGCCACGGTAGCTTTCGAACAAACGTTACCCCAAACAGGAAGGAAACGGTGCATTTGTTGGGGACTGTTTTCAGAAGACAATCCATCCACATTTGGTGCGGATGTGGTTTTAATGGAGGTCAATGGCACAGAAGAATGAGATATATCAGACTTTGAACACACACACAATACTTGGTTGGTTAGGGTTAGGGCCTTATCCTTTAACGGCACGATCCTAAGGTGTCATAACAGGATAGCTCACCATCTCAGCGGAATCAACCCCCCCCCACCTCTCCATTTTACCGCTCTTAAAAAAAAAAAAACAGAAGCTTGACCTTTTTGGAAATGACAGGGAACCAGTCTATAAAACAAGCAGTGGAAGACGGGGCTTTCATCTAAACAGGCCGAGGTCCGGCGCCGCGCACACTTTTCTCTCCAGTTAAATTTACACACATGGCCCCATTGACACAAAACACACACACACATACACACAGCTCTGCACAGCTGCCGCCGGCTGGTCGAGGTGGGGGGGGGGTGGCGAGACGCTCAGTCCAATCATGAGTGAACTGCTTTTCTTTTCTGTCTCTTCTTTCGCTGTGTGAAATCATATCAGGCTCACTGCTGCTGTTGGTCTTCGTCTGAAGCTCAGCATCCTCAGCTTCGTCCGCGTGGGACGGGCAGAACCCCGAGGACGTCCACTGATTTTGTAAACCGAAGCCTGCTGATCTCAGTCCTGTTTGAATCCGCCATGTTCGTTTCGGAAGTACCTGAAGCTTTTTCGAGAAGTCACTTTTGTCATGTCGTGAGAAATGGAGTCGGCTTGGTAATCTAGAGAGGAAGTGGGGGGAAATGCTCGACTTGCAACCTGTTCAAATTATTGCAATACAATTACCTCCTTTTTATTTTCGAAACTTTATTTTGCCAAGTGTGGAGTTTAACATAGCACTCGTTCCATGTCTTCTACTCATGAAAACATTAGTTTAATCCTCATCTTCCCAAATATCTTACTAGCCGAGGTCAATTTTGGGTAAGATATACAGTGTCCTACTGTAAGATCCTAACTTATCTTTTTTTCTCGATTCTGGGCTGCGTCAACATGTTTGAACGCACCGACCGCAGGTTGCTGTGGATAAAAGTGTCAGTTAAATACATGCGGATGTAATGTTACCCTTGTGCAGACAGAGCGACGGACTTCACTGGCTGTGAGTCGAGACGTTTCTCATTTCGTAAGTGAAGAGTTCATTTTGGGAAATGGGCACGTCACTTTCTTTCAGAGAGTTGAAACGAGGAGACCGTTTTTCAAAACCAGAGACACCGCTGTCTCCCTGCGACAGCTCACCCCTCGCGAGAGTTCGGAGCGAGACTTCTCCATGAGCGTGACTTCTGTGTCGGGTTAAGATCTCACTGTTTGACGACATTATGGAAAGGGTCCCTACAGAGATAGATCTCTTTGTTAGACACCATAAATTTTGGTAACAGTTACTTATTTAGACACCGAAACTTTAACTTTAATGTTGATTAGAGCGGCTATAATGAATGAAATGTATCAACTCAAATGTTGCGGGGAGTTACGTGACGGGACTATTTCTTGACAAACGATTGCCAAGTGGCAGAGGCTCTCCGAGGCGACGGTGCTTCTCCGCCCGGAATCAAACCCGCATCATTCAGATGAACATTTCTGAGGCGTTCGGTCAGAGCCAATAAGCGCCATGAGCGGGCGAAGAGACAACACCCGGAGCTGATCGTAAGAATATTCAAAGGTGGATTTTTCGCCTTTCAGCGGCACCTCCTCTCCGCAGTCAGTTGATTAAGGGATGCCCTTTGCAGAAAGCAAAAGAGAGGGTGTGTGTCTCTATATATAAATAAGTGTGGGTCCATATATATATATAGGCCCACACCTCATATTGCTGCCTCCCACAGCTCAAGAACTCCTCTCCCTGATTCACACTGATTAGATTAGACAAGCTATCCCTGAGTGATCCTTTAATTCCCTCACACCCAAAGACAACAGCGGGCGATGTGCGCTGAAAAGGTCAAAAGACTCGGGGGCCTTATGATACCTCAAACCACCTAAGCTTTAATATCCTCACTCTCCCCAACTAATGAAAATACAGAACACACCACTCCATAGGTGGAACTGTGAGGCAGACAGACAGGGCTTAATCCATAACGTGTTCTTCTTCCAAACACTACCTTTTCAACCGTCCTGAATCTTAACATACTGACTTTGTAGTACTAACTAATAATAATAATAATAGTAATAACAATAATTCAGGGGACCCAAGGACGCTTTTCATTAGAAGACAGACAAAATGCACATGGGAGACAGTCAACAATTAACGCGTGAATACGGGTGATGGCAGCAGTGATTGTCGGGGATAGCAGAGTTAAGGTGAGGGGGGAGGTTTTTAGAAGGGTTTTGAAGATGTCCAAAGACGCTGCTGACGCGGATGTCTGCCGGGAGAGAGTTCCAAAGGGTCTCCACAAGTCCGAGGACCGCAGGTTCCTGGACCGGGGTATCGGGTGGAGGGGCGCAAAGGGTATGGAGGGATTTGCAGGTGAGGAGGAGGATTTTTGTATGAGATGCGGGACCTGGACCGGGAGCCAGTGGAAGGGGAAAAGGGTGGGGGGGGCCCTGGCAGCTGAGTTTTGCACATACTGGAGCCTGTCCAGGGCTTTGGTGGGTAACCCCCCGGACAGGAGCCCGTTGCAGTAATCCAGGTGGGAGGTGGTGGAGGCGTGAATGAGGGTCTGTAAGTGATGGCCGGAGTCCGGAGATGTTTTTGAGATGGTAGAAAGCAGATTCGGTGATGGACTTGACGTGCGGAGTCCAAAGCTGACCCGCTGTGCTCCGTTGAAACACTGAAACCACAGAGTCGTGAGCAAGTGGCCCGTTTGGCCACGTAATAAATCATTTCAGGTAATGCTGCGACAGTGAGCGATTGTGAGCGAAGCTTGTTTAGTTTTAATGAATTAACTCATTTCACTGCAGGCTTACTGCGTGCTACTGCGTGCACTTTTAGCTGTATAATGTGGGAAATGGATCATTAAACGTCATTAAACAGCCATAAGTCAAAGTCTCGCGATGGTAACACCTGCGGCTGAGGATCAGAAGCCCCCCCGGAGAATGTTAGAATCGTACGGAGACGTGAACTGATATGTGTCATAATCAATATCATATCCCAAAGAGGACTGCAGTGGCTCATGATGGAAAGCTGGACGCATTAGTCTCTGTCTCAGCAGTTAACCTCAAATCGAACTCAGCCGGCATGGTCTTCATTACGCCTCCGCGTTTTGGAATATGACAGAATAACCGTATAACAAAACGACTCATTTTGTCACGAGAGTCTGACTTCTGGATGGAAAGGATCCATTTTGTGTTTTCTCGGGCTGAACACAACTGAAATCGGGTTTAAACGCATTACTGATGACCACGACCTTTGAAACAGAAAGGATCATTTAGTCTGTCAGGTATCCGTCTTGCACTCTGACTTGAATTGGATTACCTTAAACAGCCCCCCCCCCCCCCCAACCCCCCTGATTTATCAGACTTTCTACACGCCTCTCCATCACCTGACTCATGGGATCAATCTCTCTCTCTCTCTCTCTCTCTTTTCCATCTTTATTACTTCCTCCAGGTTCCCCTGCCCCACCCCCACCCCCTCCCGGAAAAACTCAATAAATTCAATCCTAATGTCCCAGACAGTTGTATCAAATGTAGAACGGAGAAAGGAACCCGATTCCATTGCATTTGGAAGCACAAATACATACAAAAGCTTTTGCAAAGGGACGTATGCCCAGAGATCTGTATCCTTGGTCTTATTCCGGAAGCACTGTGCCCACGAGGACTCATGAAAGTAAGTTGGTTAACCTTTGCCTAATTGCTAGCCATTGGCAAAGTGTTTGTTGTCCATCTTTTGAACCTTTTGGATTAATGAGCTCCCTCCTTGCATAGCGGTTGAAAGGCTTACATACACAATCCAACAAAAAAAAGTCACGTTTCATAAAATATGGGGTTCGTTTCTTACATTGTTGGAAGTAAGACTTGTTTTTTTTCTCCCCCCCTTTCTCCTCGGTTGATGTATGTACGCATTTCTGCAGGTGGATGGATGTGTATATGTGTATATATAAGCAATCTATTTCCATTAATATTAACATTTTGCACAGGTGGCGGCTCAGAGTTCATGGATGGGTGGGTGGATGGATGAGAAGACCTGAATGACGTTACCAAAAATCAATGATCAGAATCAGAAATACAATAAAGACGTGTTATACATTAAGTCTATTCAAACCAGATGCTCGTGTCCTGGGCAAGGTTGACGGGAAGAAAGAAAGGTAGCATTTCTTTGTTTCATTCTACTACGAAAAGTAAGAAGCAGAAAGGAAAAATATGGTGGAGCCGCAGATGGCCCCGGAAGATGCAGACAATGTGGTCTGTCTGACAGTTCAGTCTCCAGTCCAGACCACATTCAGCCACAACACGTTGAATACCACTCCAGAAAATACTTAAAAGAAGCTCACTACAGTTTAGAACTAACGGATCTGACAGGGGAGCTGGACCGCGGAACTGCTCGCGCCTGCCAGAAATCCGACAGAAGTTACTCGGGCGTTATGACCCACCTCGAACTGCACGTCAAAGGGTTAAAACGCTGGCTTTATCCGTACGGCGTACACCTGGCTTTACAGCGCACTTGTCCTTTTTGCCCCCCCCCCCCCCCCCTCCCTCTGAGCTGCATAAACGGATACTTTACAGCTGTTAATGCGCTCACACTGGGCTCCCGTCCCACAGCGTCTTCTATACATTTCTAGGATTGGCACATTGCTTTTGTGTTCAAGGAAACGCAATTGTGTCCCCCCCCCAGCATTTTGCACGGAGAGGATAAATTCTACCCTGATTGCTCGTATTATTCTCCACTTAAATATTGTATCCTTGTATGAGCACCACTGGGCCCTGTTAGCACGGCGTGGCTATCAACCCGCCACCCCCTCGAGGGGCGAACCAACCCTTGTGCTGAAGCCAGAAGGCACAACCGAGCCGACATACGAACGGTTTCTTCTTCTGGCGTGGTTTTAACTGTCCATTTGTCCACTGTCCAAACTCCACACATACTGGTTGATGACAAGCCTTCTTCCCTGAAGGTCCTCCATCCATGTCGTTCTTTTATCTATTTTCTGTACATTCCTTGTTAGTGTCGGGGTCTGATGTCGCCAGCTCCCCGATGGTACTTAGAGGAGGGCCACGGACATGAGTATCATATGTACGTATGTATGTATATGAAAGCATATCATAAAATGATTGGATACGAAGAGATCAATCCACTCCCGGGTGCCACTGAGAGAACCCTGGATTGTAGGCACACATGGGGACCACTAACAGGAAACAACCCATGCATATGTACAATATGTCACCAACCAAAACAACATGGGAGAGCCAGCATATTCCTGTGTGTGTGTGTGTGTGTGTGTGTGTGCAGATGTGAGCGCTGCACGGTTCTCGGCGTACACATTTGTTAGTTAGTTCGTCAGCCTGTCTTTTTAATTAGCCCGGCGTTTATCACAGCCCTGTGATTGCTTTTGTAATGATGTCACTGGCGCATAATGAGGAAGGAGGCATCACGCTGAGAAACATGACAGGCGCCTGGCTTCTCTCTCTCTCTCTCTCTCCGCGGACACGTTTGACGGGCAGAGGAAGGGGGGGGGGGGGGGAGGAAACATCAGGACACAAAAAAATGTAAATAGAACAGAGGGGCATTATTGGAAATGCCAGGGGGCCCTTGCAGTCGCCAACATTCAGCTGTCACAAGTTGAAATGTTTTGGGAGCGACGTCTCTGTTCACCTCTCTGTTGTCTGGCATCGGAGCAGCTCCTCTCTTTTTGGGTTTTTTTTTCCGGGCGTGCGGCTAACCTCGCCGAGGAGCGCCGCTCCAGGAATTAGGTATGGCAACACGCTTGTTCATTCGCCGCCAAGGAAAATGTACACAAAAGACGAGGTCTATATCCGGTCATGCATGATTGCGCGGGGCGGCGGCGGCGGCAAACACAGCCTGAAAAGCCTCTGGCACTGTATGGAGCAAATTGTGGGAGAGCCATGTGTCTGTCAAAACATGATGCTGCCCACCCCCCCCCGCTTCAGTTAATGAATCTGAGAGCCAGAGTGAGAAGATACTCTTGAAACTAGTGATAGACTGTTGCTCGCAGTTACTGCAGCTAATATGATGACGCAGGACGGAGTCACGGTGAGCCCTGCGCTGAACTAGAACCTGCCGAGTGGTGAACGTACGCCCTCGGCTGTGTTAATCTGAGATCGCGGGTCTTGCCTGATCGCGGGTCTCGCCTGCCGCGTCTGCCGCTAAATGGCGCTCGCAATTACGATGCAATGTGACGTCCAGAAACAAATCAACCGGGACGGCCAGTTACTGCGTCGTCAAACCACACCCCTACCAGCATCGGGCATCATAAATGAAGAAGTGTTAGCCGTCATCGATGGTCAGAAAGATTCTCCATGTGAACCTTCAGTTCTTGCTTCCGCTGTGCGACTATAAGAATTTCACTGCGGTATAACCCGTTAGGACCTCTGGCGTTACTGTCATTCACGGCGGTGTTGATGGCGTTTTCATGACATCATATGCCGTTTCACACCTCGCACTCTTGACTTGCGCTAAACTGACCACATATACTACCGCTTTGCTGCACCAGCCTAATATAGAGCTCTAGCTGGAAGGAACTAAGAAGCCTGACCTGAGTGGGGATCCCTGTTTGCCACGGAGTTGGTTACCGAGAAACAGACCCAAGAGTCTCCAGACACGCTAGCAGCTCTTGCGGGGCTGCGCTGACCATTTTCAACATCGCACAATTACATTTGGACCTCATCGCCAGAGTTGTTACAATCCATCCAACTAGATGGAAAAGTCAGGGGATCGTCAAAGTCATTGGGATTCATTCTCTCAGAACCATAATTGTCTGTAGCCAAGTCAATTTTAATCACACATTTGTCTGGAGGGGAGGGGGAAAATGGAAGACACCTCAGGGAAAGTAACAGAGGAACCTCTTCCAGGATGGACGGACTCGCAAAAGATGTTATATATTAGACCAACATTGTAAAATGACATGACAATCGTGTTATAATTGTTGAAATATTTCAGTCGGACCCAAAGTGGGGGGATCTAAATACAATTGAGTTCTTTTCTACAGGCCATCAAATCTCAGAAAGTTTGAAGGGACACGTCTCCCTGGGGCATGACTCCCTCGGACTGTTCCAAGAGTCAGTAGAACTCCCAGATGGCATCATCTGCTAATCCGCATATCACGATGTATGCACACAGTCGTACATCTTTGGATTCTACCACTGTCATTGGCAAATACAATGATCAACAACACCGAAGATAACATATTATATATCAAACGTGTGACAACTTTGAACTTTGGACGGAGCCGGGCTAGCTGTTTCCCTCCGCTTCCAGTCTTTATGCTAAGCTAGGCTAACTCCAGCACTGTACTCAACACGCACGAGACATGAGACCTGACGTCGGTCCGAACAACTCATCCTCAGAAAGGAAGTGAATAAGTGTGTAACTGTTGTATAACTAGGTGCTGGTCATGAAAAGTATAGGCTGCATCGGGAACCGCCGACTGTACTAGCAGTATCTACAGATTTGGCCCAAATGTGGCATGTAGCATGCAGTATGCAAAAAAATACCTGCATGGTTATTACTTCCGCTTTCCAAAACCCGGAAAACCGGCTAAGCCTGGCCATAGTTTCTGGTTTGGATAGTGGACTTGGTAGACTGGCACAAAACTGACACTATGAAGTCGGTGCTGTCGCTGTGCATTCGTTTTACAGCTCTGTTTGAGATGCTACCGTTGGCTTAAGAGAAACTGGCACATGACTCGACTGGAAACTCTGGCACTGTGGCCATGCCCGCCCGCCCGCCCACACACACACACACACACACACACACACACACCGTTGCAATACCAAACGTATCGAGACTGGCAGCTGCTCGCGTAAGCCGTCCATGCCGCCGCCCCTCGAAAACTGTTTACCTGAACTCTGCTTGTCTCGCCGAGAAATTTGTGCATATGATCAGCCTGCTGTGTGCCCCCCCCATCCCCCCTCCCCCCTCTCCCCCCTTACTCCCTGCCTTACCAGGAACCAGCCGTTCTCTTCCTCTTGACATTTGTAGATGCCAGATAGCTGTCTAATATACTGTTGCAGATACTGGCTTACGGGGTGGGGGGTGGGGTGGGGTTGGGGGGCTGTGAAATAGCAGCTGATATTTGAGTAAACAGGAATCATATTATTCTTTATTGTGCTCTGGGAGCTAAGCTGCCTCAGATAAAGGAAAGTTCTTAATGTCAATATGAATGAGGCAGCGCACGGCCCCACCGCCCCCCCCCCCCCCCCCCCCCCCACACCTCTAAACTCTCTCGGCTTCTTTTTTAATATCCTGTGTACGTTCACGCTGCAAAAAAAAAAAAAAAATCTCCACCTTGTCTCGTAATTTCTGCCTCTTATTGAGCCAAAAACACCTTTTCTTTTTCTCAAAACAGATGTAAAAATCTTCCAGCGCAGGGGAGATTCGTTTTATTTACTTCAAGTCAAAAAAAGAATCAACTTGTTTCAAGAAATTAGGCAAAACGCTGCCTGTTTTTAAGCAAACCAAAAAAAAGAAGGTTTTAGAATTAAATATCTGGCAGTGGACAGAAGGCTTCCAAACAGCCTTTAAAACTGGAATATAGGGAGATGCAAATGAACAGCTACATGAATAAATGAAATGTGAATTTTAATACTCAGGAAAGGGTTCTGAAGGCTATTGAAGAATTTCTCAGGCGGATGAGGGGTTCTGCTTGGGGACTTTTGGACTCACGACCCTCCGTGCTGCATTTCTAAAAAAAAAACCTGGCCCTGCTTGTTAGTCACAAGGATGTTTCGGCCCTCCTAACCGCCATATGGTCAAATGAACTGCGCTGGCACCCGACAGAAGTCTGCGCTCATTGTGCGCTGTGCTGCGGCTGCTTGACCAATGAGCATTTGGGTCGGCGCCAGTCCTGCAGTCACACCTTTTCTCTGTGTGTGTGTGTGTGTGTGTGTGTGTGTGTGTCCTGATATTTGACCATACGATCATTAAGGATCACTTTTCATTTCTGTCCCCTTTAGTTTTTCCAGAGGCACGGAAACATTCCGGTGTGTGTGTGTGTGTGTGTGTGTGTGTGTGTGTGTGTGTCCTCGCTATTTGGACTCGAATCACCGTCCCAGTCACCCCATTATCCATTTCTACATGGTCCAAGGACGGAAATCGGGTGCGCAAGATCCTTTGGTTTCCTTGCAATTGCAATTACGATTCTCGATCACGGACAAAAAGCACTCGATGAGATGGGTGTTTGAGCGTGTGCGTGGGTGTGTGTTTGCGGTCCCTGTGACCATGCAGCCCTCCCCCACCCCCACCCCCACCCCCCCCCTATGAAAGTGCACGCTGTGGCCTTAGTGGGATTACTGAGGTGGATGTGAAGATCTTGGCTGGGGTGGTGGTGGTGAAAATAATGCATAAATAACTGTTAATTAGCTTAGGGGAGAGAGACAACAAGAGATGAGGGGGCGGAGGGCTGGTTGGTGGGCTTCGGTGTTAATTAGAACTAATAGTTCTGTTTAGTAAAGGAAAAACACAGGGCTGCATCATGCACCCTCAAAAAAAAAAAAAGGTCCACACAGAGCCGTCTCAGTTTCAGGGATTCGATGTATCTTCACGCCATCTCCTCTTTCTGCCACTGACAAGTACATTTTTCCTCACGTTGTTCCAATTCCCCAACTGTTAGCTGCCTTGATTGATACACGGTAGCTGATCTGTGTGTGTGTGTGTGTGTGTGTGTGTGTGTGTGTGTGTGTGTGTGTGTGTGTGTGGCGTGTCAGTGCAGGCTAATTGCCAAATCTCCAGATGAATGTCAGCGCGGCGGCGGCGTCGGGGCGAAGTATCACATCAGCCACATCAGCGGCAGCGGGCGTACCTGGGATGGATCAAGGTGCCGACAGGCCTCGTTAACCTCCACTCACTGCTCCGGGGGTTGTGTGTGTGTGTGTGTGTGTGTGTGTGTGTGTGTGTGTGTGTGTGGCGACACGAGGAGACTTCACACGTGTAATTGGAGACGAAGCCTCTCAGCGCACCGACAGGGACTTGAGTCGCCGCGGGTGTGATTTTCACGGGGGGAGCGTTCGCCACCGCTTGCGGCAACATCAACAGCGAGCGAGCGAGGGTCTGCTTTTGGCGCCGGGCGGGCTCTGCCTCCCGATCTCACGCCACTTCCTTCAGAGTTGTCTGAAGTGAACTTTCCACGTGGGTAGACAGTAGAAACAAAGGCCTGATCCAAAGTGGCCTCTCGGCAAGACGCCACCGACCGCTCCGACAAACTTCTCCACCCCGAAAAGGACAAATTCCAACCAGAAGGCGGGAGCCGCAAGTGGTTGTTGTTTCTCACACTGGCTTGTGTTGAGGCTTGTGGCGCCGAACAAACAGCTCCTGTAAGGTCTTTTAATTTGCTGCAGTAATAGAGAGGCAAGGTCTTTCCCAGGTAACTAGGACATAATTTAGCCTTCGAGGTCTCGGCCTCTTTTGGCCGTTTTTTGAATGCTTTGGATCTTGGGCGGACTGTATCAGCATGTTGGACCCAAAACACGCAAAACTAATACAAATCGGATTTGAAAAATTATGTTTTTTTGTTTTTTTTTTACTGTTACAAAACCACTAACATGCTCCATGAAGCATTTTGAAGGTTGCAGATGTAAACACAGGCTGCAAACATAGCAAGTGGAAGGTAACATTTAGATTATATCAAGCAACTACTGCCGCCTGAGCTACAGATCATTCTCAGAGTGTGTGTGTGTGTGGGGGGGGGGGGTTCCCCAATAGGGCAACGCCCCACCTCCCTAAAGCGTTCAGCCTGTCGAGCAGAGTCAGGCATTTGTTTCCCCCCTGTATTCCTCATGTGACAAAAAAAAAAAAAACGGCAAAGATATTTCGATCAAATGCTGCCGCCTGCCCCCCGCCCCATCTTGGATTCTTTCTTCGTACGTGTAAACATGATTTATGGCACTGAATCCGAAATGCATCCACAAGCGGTGGTTTGGTATCACCATTTATCCGTTGAGCCCATCAACTGCGTATAAAGATGGCCGACGTTGTCTCCACTTCCTCCCACTGGCCGAATTACTTAACTCGGTACACGGGAGTTCATTCATAACTAATTAAAACCAAATGGATCATGCTTCATGTTTTTAGGTTGTTTTTTTTTTTTGTGTTTATGGGCCTCAAAATATATATAAAAAAATAATGTATAGTTTGTGGAAACTTTAATCAGCAGCCTGTGTATATATATATATATATATATATATATACCTTGGTGGCAAACACATTGAATTATACTGTGGACCTTTGAGGTGTAATAATGCACAGAGCACTCGTACTACTTGAGTGGTTTTTCGGCTATTTATTCATTTATTTGTTCATCTTTATACGCTCCGCTCCTTTTTTTATGCTAAATGAAAGGGTTTTACATCAACAGCTTATCAGAAGCGTGGGACGCAGAGTGTCCGACAAAGCGCAAATCAACCACAATCAGCGTGTTTAGTGAGTGGCCCACTCAGAACAATGTGTGTTTATGGCCTGTCAGGCGGGGGTGATTGAAGAGAAATCCCAGTTTCACAATGTAGCTCTGATTAAATGGCTCTTTTTCGCTATAGGAAAGGTTTTCGCTGCCGTGCGCATCGCATGTGCGTAAAATACCACATGTGTGCTATTTATATGTATGCCCACACACACACACAGCCATTATCATGGAAACACCGACCTCCCTCTCAGCTCTGTGAAAGTGGAAGTACTAATTAACCGTGTTGTTAATTAACCGACGGCATCAGCAGTTTTGATCAAGAGCTACGGGGTCAAAGGTCACATCCTCTGACGCTTTACATCATTAAACAACACATGGAGGAGAAAAACAGTACAATGCTCTGTATCTATAATTACATGGTGCTATTTATGTACATATATGCAGTAAAGTTGTGTGATTTATTTCTTTTGACATTTTATTTATATGTATATACATGCATATGTCTCCATGAGGGGCTTCAACTTCGAAACCCACTAGTTGCCACTATGTGTGGTTTTACCCAACACTACCAGATGGACAGTATTAAGACAGCAGCAAGTGTGTATAGTCTCCATTATTATACACACTACCTTTTTGTTAGTACACCTGTGCCTAATATCGAAGGCCGTGGCGGTCCTTTTATTATGAAACAACCACAGGAAGTCGAGGGCTGAGAGTTCATTCTTGACCTCGACGTGAGAATTTTCAACTTCTGAAATAACTAAAACAAGCTAGAGTTTGTCGAGCAAGTCTCGCTGGGGGAAGCGCGTCTTGCCCGAAGGTGGTCTCGCATGCCCGTCACCGGGGGGGAAAAAAGAAAAAGAAAAAAAAGAATGATAACTTTGGACATTGATTTTATTTGTTTATTTATTTATTTTTGGATTAAAACAGCGATTAATCGGGTAAACACAGGGTGCATGTGGTAACCCAGTTAATCATGATCCAACGAGATCATATTTAATCACAGTAACCCTAACCCCCCCCCAAAAAAAGTAGGATCTTTTAAAAATTATTATATATATATATATTTTTTTATTTTCTATGTAAAATGTTGTATTTCTTGAATTTAACACATTGCTCTTGCGCGTGAAAATACATGTTTCTTTTATTTCACGGCCTTCTTGGTTCCTGTTTGGCCCGGCCCGGCCTGACCCGACCTGACCTCCTGGACTTTGGATGGCTCAGGTGAACCCTGCACCGTCCCCCGACTTACTGCTGCCATAGGCCTAGACCGCCGGGAGACTTCCCACGATGCACCGAGCTCCTGGTTGCTCATGGTGGGAACTGTTCAGATGGCTTCTGTTACGATTTGGAGGTATGTTATAAAAAAAAAAGCTGAATTGAATAGAAATGAATTTCCTATTGAAGGGGTAAGACAGAGGTGGACAAATTCCAAACCTGTGTACATAGAAGAACAAGGACTTGACTTCACATCACAATACTTTTTTTTTTTTTTAATGTCATGTTTTTTTCCATGATCTGATAGTTTGGATAGACTATCAACACAAGAGGGGGGGTGGGGGGGGGGTTGAGGCTGTCAGTGGAGAGAGGTGTCGCTAATTGGATACTAATTACTCAGTAAATTGTCTAATTAAGCCGGCAGTTCATTCGGCTTCGCTTGCGCAGCAGTCTTTGGGAAGTTATTTCATGGTCAAAGGGAAGCCACGGGAGTCGCCGTTGACAAGGTGGGGGGGGGGGGGGGGGGGTGATATGCAGGTACAGTAGTGTGCCTTGTATATGCCTGTATATGGTAGAAGTTCAGCTGTACGCGTGTGTGTGTTGTTGAATGTGTCCTACATACATACAAGTACATAAAACTAGCGAGGACTCTGATTACAAATTAAATGCCCATCAGCGTCAGAGTCGGTGTACTGCCAATTTACTGTGGTGCATAACAATAAATATAGATATAAAGTACTACAAATGCGAAGAAACATAGACAATAAAGTTGTGATAACATATTGTATGTACAGAGATAGTAGTCATAAAACGTGTGTTAATGAAACGCAAGTGTCAGTGGGGGTCCTGACCCCTGCAGGCGGGACGAATCTGCTCCTGTGGCGCGAGGTTTTGGTCCCGGGCCGACACGCCCTCACCGGTGGCCTTCCGTGAGACTTCAAGCAGCTTGACTGGACCGATGGCTGGAGGTGCGGACCGGAAGTCTCTGATCCACTTGGCGGAGGTTTCTGAGGGGTCTACAGACCAGCCGGGCGGGGGGGGGGGGGGTTGGGTCCACCTGGAGACTCTCGCCATGACCTGTTTTCTGATTTCTTCGATTTATTTCCACATATAAAAGGCATACAGTTTGGATGTGTTGACACTCCATTACTCATTAGAAACAGCTAGTTTTTGAAGTCATTACGGCCGAGATTTCATCATGAAAGCCTTTGCAGCCGCTAGCACTGCCACAGCTGTCACAATCCTTTTTGTTTGACCCAAGGACAGCCCGTTGTTCACTGCGAGGAAGGCGATGCCGCAGTCATGTCACACGCCGACGTCCTGGCGGAATACATACGGCTTTCGCGCGGCAAAACTTTGTGAACAGCAGATGAACGGCGTTCATGTCACTGGAGAAAAAGAGGAGATAACTCTCACCGTCCGAAAGTCCCGAGAGCACGTTGAAGATCTCAAATATTTTGCACGTAAAGCCTGGAAATAATCACAAAGTTTGAGGGATTCGGGAAGCATTCGAAAACACAAGGAGTTATAATGACGAGATATTTCGATTTGGGTCAGCAAATCAACCTGCTAAACAAATCTGGACGGTGTCCCGCGACGGGACGGGGGGAGGTTCTCCGTCCTGTTTAACACCCAACCTCCAGTTTTGACAGAAAATCGTGCAAAAATCGCTCACTCACCTCCCGTCTCCATCAATTCAATTCCCTTTTATTTACATAGCGCCAAATCACAACAAAAGTCATCTCATGACACTTTAGAAAATAGAGCAGGTCTAGGCCACCGTGTGTGTGCATACAGTTGTATGTTGCATCAGGACCACAAACAGTTACACAGCTTTCGTCATGCATCTTTTATTATTAAAAAGTACATTATTGTTAAGATTAATTCAGGTACACGCTTATATAATAATATTATGCTACTTTGTTGGCAGCTAAACGTGTAGATACATGACGATGTATAAATGACAGGAGAGCACAATTTAACGCGTGTGAAACGGCACACGATAATAATAATAATAATAATAACTGTTATTTATGTAGCACTCATAAATGCACAAAAGAAAGTTTATAAAAAAGGAGTTTTTAACATGTTCACCATCACCTTCGTAATAGTTGAGCAGTACATTGCCTCCTCTCCTCTGTCTCTGCTCGCTCAGGTGCTCCTGGTTGGTGATCAGTGGGTGCCCCCCTCCCCCCCCCCCCCCCACACACTATTTAAGGAGGAGCTGGAGGAGAAGGAGGTCTCCTCAGTGTTCAGTTCCTTCTGCTCCTTGTTTTGAGTTGACTTCTTTTGCAGGATGGAGGTCTGCTGGTCCAGTTTTCGCGGCCTTTGTTTGTTAGTTAGTTTGTTAGCTCTGGATCCGACGCCCCCCCCCCCCCCCCCCCCCAATTATTTTGTTATATTTGGCCAGGCCTCCAGACCTCCAGGTGTGGCGTCCTCTTAACACGTTGCTGGTCACAAACATGTTGGTGTTTGTGGTGGGATGCTTCCACTGTGGGAACTGTTGAGGAACACTCCATAGTGGATCCATTTCACACACAGCGGGGGGGGGGGGGGAGGAAGCCCAGGTGGAAGTAGCATTAACGATGGCTCTGTTCTGTTCCAATCAACATGTCCCAGGAAGCCTTACCAGTGAGCCGGCATCAGTTCACCCAGTCGTTCATGCGCGTCGATCGGGAGCAGCCGAGTCCTTTCGGCGAGGCCCCAGGCTCGCTGTGTTCTGTGGCGTTCAAACACAGTCGGGCGCTCTCATTGTCAAATTGTCCTGACAATTATTTGAACGTTTTAGGGTTGAGATCATCCAAACAACAACAACAACAGCAACAGCAACAACAGGACCTGGCCTGTTCCACGCAGGCTGTGCTGTCACACTTCAGCGGTTCATATTTACTTAACTGCCAAATTAGACTCTATACTTCATCCTGCCTGTGGACGGGAGAGGGTGGGGGGGGGGGGCAGAAAGGCTAAACACTGCAGGCTCATTATCTCTCTAGTTACATGTTTACCGTTTCTAAATATACCTAATTGGGAGATCAGAGCGTCAGTGACTACTTCTCCCCGCGGCTGAGAGGGCAGCCAACCACAGATCTGCTCACCGGCTCGCTAATTTGATCAAACGCATTTCCTCGCCGCGCCGCGTTTCAGGGCGGCGAGTTCACTCGGGTGTGACTTGGAAATGGGGGAAGACTACGTTGCTTCACCTTTTTTTTTTTTTTTCTTATTTCTTTTTCTTTTTGTACAAAAACGACAGCTTGAAAGGAAATCTCTTTCGGTTTCGTTGCGGGTTTTGTTCGGCAGACTGGCTGCTTTTGACTTTTCTTTTCTGGCTCGGTTCAGTGAAGAAGAGTCTGCAGCATTTCGTTGTTGACGCACCCGGAGAGTGATTTGTTTTCCAGAGTCAGGGTGGTGGAGGTGGAGGCGGCCGGGGGAAGTGTGTGTGTGGGGGTGGGTTATCAGAAGGTACTGCTTATTCATATACATGAAGATTAGAGGAGAACTTCTTTTAAAGTAAAGTCCAAAAAGCCGTTCAAGTGGCAAGAATCACTTCATTTTAATTCACTAGAAATAATTAGAATTAGATGTTTCAGAGTAATCATCCTGAGCCTGACAGAGCTTTTGGGCTGCAACAAATGATTATTTTCATTATCCATTAATCTGCTGATTTGATTTTTTTTTGTTATTTTCTTTTTACATTTTTTGTCCCCGCAATTAACACATTCACTCCCACACCAAATTGTGTGTGTTTTTGCACTACCTCCATTAATCTGCCTCTCAAGGTCTCTTATTACAATCAAACATAAGGAGACGCGCTTTTCACATAAACCAGAACTACTAAGAAATAAAGAACTATTCAATAAGGATATCCTTTTAAAATTGGTCACGTTGTAAAAACAAGAAAACAGTTTTTACAACCAAGTTTGATGCACACGTGATGCTTGGGAGGCCAAAAGCACGCAAAGGGGGGGGGGGGGGGGGGGGGGGTTCCAGTTGATTTTGTCCTGTGAGGACGGTTGATATGTAGACTTCGAGATGTTAGGATAGGCCAGTCGCTCTACATGTTAGTCTCACCTAAACAGTGAGCCCGATGCCAACGGCCTTGTTATCCCCTGATTAGGCATGAGGGAAGGGGGGTTTCGGGGAGGCACAGTTTTGTCCCACAGTGTCAGACTTTGAAAAACCCGCTGATTTAGCGCATGAAAATGTCATAAATGGAAAAATGTCATAACCCCCCCCCCCCCCCCCCCCACCCCCCCCAGGGCGATGTCTTCAAATCGCTTGGTTTGTCCGACCAAAGCAGGAGGGGCCATGTCTCCCCCTCACAGAATACTCTGACCCCCCTCACTTGTCCAGTGACTTCCCTAAAATCCCACTAAACTGAAATCTCTCCCGCTGTCCAGCAGCCAAAATCCAGATGAGCCCCCGCCGCCGCCACCACCACCACCACCACCACCACCGTGTTCACCTAGGTCAGTGGCTCCGAACCCCAACAACAAATCTGCTCCACTACGTTACATGTATTCGTTTCAGACTTTCCTGTGATCTTTTGTTTTGTGAATTATAATCATTTCTCAACTCACGACAAAGAGTACACAAATGCAGCCCCGCGAGGATGGGTCTCAAGCAGACGTTGCCTCGTTTTTTTACGGGGGATCCAAAGCCAAAAAGGTTGTGACTCTGCACTTGCGGGGACATTAAGGATGCAGAGGTTTGGTTAACGTGTCTCGGACCCGCCCCCAAACCCTCGAGCTCCGCCCCAACTCAGTTTTCCTGAGACAAGAACTGATATTTCGCGAATAATACTGCGTGTCAGCCTTCACGCACCTTTCGCGTTCTTTCTTTTGATTTAGTTTTATTTCATTATTTATTAAAAGGGAACCCGGAAATATGTGCGAGTGACAATGATGTAGCGAAGAGAGAAGCAACGAATCGTCATATTCGAAAAAGCTGGAACCAGAAAATGTTTGGTGTTTGTGCTTGATAAATGACTTTAAAAAAAAAAAGAACTCAGCTAACTCATTCATTGACCAATTGTTCCAGTGCTAATATTGCTAACAATAAGTCTTCCATTACGGGACTAAACATAGTAAATATTAGGGGGTCTATGGTCTAGGGTGCGTTTGGGACTTCTTTGGCTCAGAAGCAGCACTTTTAGCTGTCCATCCGCTCATTTAACATTTAACATTATTGCACAACGGAGAACTTAATCAGAAAGAACATCGATTAACACCTCTCAAATATGACGTCGCTGACATCATAAAGTGTTGCCTTTTTTGGACGCCACTGGAAAGAATTTCCACCTCGTATAAAATGATACCCAGAGACACACCGAGTGTCGTGTCTTGTCATTTACGCTAAGTTAAGTTACCGTTTTTTGTCTCGTTTAGTCGTGTTGTCTTGTCATTTCCTGTTTTATTTTGTAGTAACCGTGTTCCCTCTCGTTTCAGACCACTTGACCTCCTGCCCTCGTGTTTCCCGCCTTTGTGATCGTCAGCCCCGCCCTGATTGTTTCCACCTGTGTTCACTAGTGGGGGTGCGATACTGCAAGATTTGGTATCGATCCGATACCAAGTAAATACAGGGCCATTATCGCCGATACCGATGCCGATACTTTTTAATAATCAAGGTTGATACATCATCGAATTGCTAAATCTGAATGAATTTTCATGGCCATTAAAGTGTTTGTGATTTTTCCTTTGGATTATTAATTAGTTAAAATCCCGGACAGAATTTGGGCAAAGTTTATAGGTAAATAGAAAATACTTCATAATAAAAGTTTTTGTTCAGAAATAATAGAACATTAACAAAACAATTTTTGTTCCTCCACTTGCAGGAGTGATTTTGATTTATTACTTTGTAGAGACATCTTGCCTGGTCAAGCTTCTTATTTCGTTATCAATACAGACTCCTTATTTGTGCTTTGTTTGAGTCGTGCGTGTGGGTTCATTTTTGCCTCGCCCAGTCGTGACACCGAGGACTTTAGAATGATGGAATAGCGCAGCCATGAAAAGATGGAGTCGTAAGGGTTTGAACATATCCGCGTAAACGTCCTGTCGCTTCTGCGAAGAGCTGCTGCACGATACACACTGTGTGTCAGACGGAGTGGAATGCAATTAATTTTTTTAACCTTAAAATGTCTTTTAAGGAGAAATTTAATGGGGAGAACTAGATTTTCCAATCGGAGTCCGGGTTTAGCGTTGAAGTTGCGACTACCAAATGTGCCGTGAGCCGGGTCGGCGGCCCGATTTCTAAAGTTACAAAAGCTCTGATGTTGAAAACAGCAAGATCATTACGTAGCTTGTCCGCCTAGACGCCTTCTGTTTACTTTTTCCGTCAAAAACACATGGAAACATCGAGTTAACGTTGGTTTAACGTTAAGAGCTGTATCAGATCGTACAGAAGCGTTCTGTATTAAAATGTATCGTCCCTGCATGTATGGTGGCCGGCGTATCTAGACATGTGTTGGATCGTCTCATAAGGGAGAGATGCACACCCCTAATATATCGCTATGTACCGTATATGTAGCCATAATTATGGAAGTGCAATTGACTTGTGATGGGTTTTTTTTTTTTTTTTTGAGGCTGGTTTTGCTTGTAGTAATAAAAAGATAAAAGATATGTCGTAAACAGTAAAGACAAAAAACAATATTTCAATAAAACGGTTCCAGTACATACGGTCTGTTTAGACATGGGCCGGGACTGAGATTTTACCTGGATCACTTTATCCGGGGGGGGGTAAGACTGAAAGGGACTCACACTCACACACTGTCATGCTAGTTTAAAAAAAAAAAAAAAAAAGCCGCTTATACAGATCAGGATTATCATTCAGTGACAAAGCTTCCCACGTCAAAATGTTCTAAAACATTATTCGTGCCGGTATGTTTGCATATTCCACCCCCCCCCCTCATCTGGTTTCCAAGTCGGACCTACGCAGCAGCTCCTTGCGTGCTCGGTGACACCCAGTGGTAACAGAGCTGATCAGTTCAAGTGTTTCTTTGTGACGGGCACCGTACGGGACAGCTACTTTGTTTTTTGCGTGCACAGCATCCCTCCCGCTTACGGCGCCGCCCGTGTATCTTGCAGCTGAGGAGTTTTATACAATTTTGACGCGAGTGTCACTTGGCATCAGTGAAATGAATCTCTGCAAAGACGCACACACCCCCAGGTCAGATAAAGACGTAAGAATTCGATTTTTTTTTGTTTTTATTTTTTACCATGAATATCTAGAGGAAGTGTGTGTGTGTGTGTGTGTAAACGAGAGGAAAAGGTCTGGATGCTGAGGACGAATAATGGCTGAATCGGAAGCACAATATCCTTCTTCATTCATCATCACCCAACACGCCACACACACACACACACACACACACACACACACACACACACACACACACACCCTCTTATCTCCCATTCTGTGATGCTCATTTGTTTAGTCTCCAGCAGATACACTAGCAACAGAGCAACTACAGTATGATGGTGTGTGTGTGTGTGTGTGTGTGTGTGTGTGTGTGCAGGTGTCACACCCCCTCACACACAGCACTGATATTTCTTTCATTAGTCTCGGCCATATATATAAGGACAGACGAGAGGATTTGATTGTGTTTTCCGTGGGCTGACGAGACCGGAAGAGGACGCTGCCTCGTGACGGAGCGGTTCGATTGATCATTTTTAATAAGAACAGATCAACACGCTTTCACCCGATTCACCTGATTTGTTATATGCCTGGGGTGTCGCGACAAACGCAGGGAAAACGCGTCAAATACAGGGCAGCTCGGCCCCCCCGGCCCTTTGCGGCAAACTACGCTAACATTGCTACCCCTCTAATGTTTGGACGAGCCGTCGAAGTCCACGCAGGGAGGTGGCCAGCAGGGTGCTTGGATGGGTGGGTCAAGCGCTGACTGTTTGTTTCCCCATGTGAAACCAATGGTCAGTGTTGACTTAGTTCAAACAAATCTTTTTCCCAACCCTAACCAAGTAGTTTTGGTGCCTAAACCTAACCAACCGGCCGTTTCACAACGCTAACCACGTGTTTAATATTGCTACCATGACGACGAAGGTCACCTGACTATTGTTACCATGACGACGTCACCTGACTTCATCCTTTCCTGCACGTCCCAAAACTCCCAAAATGTGAAATGTTTCTCAGCGAGCTTTATTTTGAAAGTCAAACCGGACGTTGGTTTGTTTATCATTGCTAACCCGCGAGAGTTGGGATCGTAGATCCAGCGGGCCGAGCTGCCGCGCTCGACGAGTTGACACATTGGTTGATTTACAGGAACTGCAACAGCAAACATGAACTACATTTGAAGAAATGGGACATCAGTAGATGGGTAGTGTTAGTGAGTGGAGGTGTGAAGGTGCGGCGTTGTGCGTGGTGTAAAATACGGTAATAAGTACAACTGAGAACGAAACAATGTGGTGCAAGTGGAGAGATCAAGAATGGCGACTGAAATGCATTCTGGATGGACCAGGGCCAGGTTCACCCTGTTGTGCTGATGCAAACTGTTCTTTTCAAGTATCTGCATTCCGCCCCCACTTTTCATTCTCCATGTTCAGGAATGGAATATGTACTTACTCATGTGTTTCTTATTTGTTATCGTGCCGTTCTCGCTTGACGAAGTAAGAAGCGAAGCGACTTCAAAAGCCCCCCGAAAGTACGAAAAGTACTGACGAAACACACTGAAGTCAAACGGTCGTTTACCGCTCACGATACTCCTCTCGAGAGCCACTTAATGCTGTATTGTGTCTCCATCGGGTGGTTTCTCATTTACTCAGAAGTTGTTGAATGACTCTCAGCCATGAGCATGCAGTAAAATGCACTGCTTCAGGAGCAGCCAACACAAACAAACCCTCTTCACCTGTTCAAACGCTGAAGACCTGGTCCGGAACGGGAGCTGCACCGTCGCTTCAGCGCCTCCTTTTTCGCTGCTGCTGTCTTCCCCACATTTCACCGCGTTACAGTCAGCAGCAACTTTCTCTGCTACTTTTAATGACAATCTCGCTCTGAAGTTTAAATAGAATCAATTACCCCGGCCGCCGCCGCCCCTGCTGCCGGCACGCAACCACGGACGACAGCGCTGCCTGCTCCCTGCACGCCGTCCATCAGCAACTTTTGTCACGCGCCATGGCAACACTGAAAATAACCCAGACGTTAACCAGTCTGCAAACGTAAGGTGATTATCAGCAGCTGTTTGCCTTGCCGACCACCCCCACCCGTCAGCGGCAGCTCGCAGTTAAGCCCCGCAAACATCACTTCCCCGCTAATTAAGTTTGTTTATAAGGGATATTAAGTTTAGGAGGTGCGTAGGTGTTAAGTAACCTTCACAAAGTACAGACGAGAGGAGGAGGCAGAGGCATCCAGCGCACGTGTGAAGCGCGAACACTGATGTGGAATGAGATGATCTGTGTAAACAGCGGGGGTGGAGTGGGGGGGGGGGGTGGGGGAAGGGGGTGAGAGCTATTTAAGCACACATACACCCACGAACAACTCCTGCAGCACGCCTCACGGCGCCGCTGTTAGAAGGAAGCTGCCGTCGACTTCGCATAAATGGGATCGGAATGATGAAAGCGGCAAACATTTTATGAAGAAAAGGCGGGTCAACTTTGTTCGGCGTTCTTGTTCTTGTCCTTTTTGTTCTTGCAGTAGTTAGGAGAGAGAGAGAGAGAGAGAGAGAGAGAGAGATCTCACATAGGATCAATCAGATACTAAGAGACACAACTGTTGTGTTTACAGGGCTGTGTAAACTTAGCCCTCCTGATTTGTGGATCAAATTGGCCATCATAAAAGGCAGAAGTGAAGCCGCATGGTGCAAGATGATGACCTAATGTTCTGTTTTTAATGATTTTTGATTGATTTATTAAGGATTTTGGGGGAGGGGGGGGGCATTTGATGTCTTTGTTAGACATTAAACAGAAAGATGCAAGATGCGACAGAGGTCCGAGGCCAGCCTCGAACCAGGGATGTTGCGATTACATGGTCGGTAAACCGAAACCCCCCCTTGGTCACCAGGACGCCCCCAAGTTTGAATTATTTTAACCTTGTGTCATTTTTTTTTTCGTTATGGTTGCGAATTGCTCCAAATGCTACAATACTGGGAGCCGGAAAGGAAGACAAAGGTGCGAGTCGGAGCTGCAGCAAGTTTCGCAAAAGTTCTGCCGAATTCATCCAAAACTGACCCAGAATCTGAAAGTGAACTGATATCAGAGCGCCTTTATTTTATCTTTTTTTGAAATTAAATAATCTGAAAACACAACATTGACCTTAACCTTTCTACAAATAATCCAGTATAGCGGACAATGTTCGCAAACCCAGTGGCCCATTTTCGCATCCAGCAGACACGGGGACGTCCTCAGTCATTCATTCGGAGCGGCGTTTGTGTCCACCTGAAGACTGTACGTCCAACACCAACACTCTTTCATGTTTTGGTCTCCGCACACGAGTCGCAGGAGGGCGGGCGGGCGGGCGGCGGGTTGGATAGTGGGCGCGCAAAGTTCTTAGTTTTAGGGTTAAAGGAGGCGAAGACGCACATTCCTGTCTAGGTCAGTGGAGCTGAGGTGGAGCAGGTGTTTTAGGTTCCTGGGAACCTAAAACCTCTGCGACGGAGAACCTCCACCCAAGTTCCAAGTTCATGCCAACTTTTACAGAGAAGCAATAGACAGGCCGGAAACATTAGAAACTGGCGTGGGATGTGGACGACCCAGGACCAGAGGGCTCCGCGGCGGCTGACTCAAACCGCCCAGAACATCATTGGTAGCCATCTACCGAGCGTCAGCGATATCTGAGAGGTGAGGTGCCGGTGCAGAGCCCAAAGGATACTAAAAGACAACAGCCACAGCCTGTTCGCCCTGCTGCCGTCTGGCAAGCGACGCAGAAGTATCCGGTGCCGTACCACCAGACTTCAAACTCCACCTCATCCTCCGCACTCCACTACAAATAAATGTGTTGTTATGTCGGTTTTGCACATCATGATACCACTACCTTTTGTATAATATATGTGTATATAAGTAACTGTATATATTGTTTTGTTTTTTTTCATTTCTATTTTCGTTCTATTCTAATTTCAATAATTTTTTATATATGTTCTGTGTGTGTAGCGTGAAGGGGGATACGACTTTCATTTCATGGTGCAGCCCTGTGTGGTAGAATGACATAAATGCTCCTTTGAACCACTGAATTGAAACACTGAAGAAATAAAACCGAAAATCAAGGTCAGTGTTGCCCCTTTCTCATCTTATTTTGTTGGGGTTTTTTTTTTTTTTTTATCAACATCCTCAAACCCACCTGTATTTGCTCTGGATCTGTCAGTCGGTTGGCAGGAACATGACGGGGGCCGAACAATAGAAAGAGGAGCGTCGCAGTCCATCCAGCGCGCATCAGACGTGATGAGTATCAGCGGGGGCAGGTTCACGCGGCGAAAAACCTCCCCTTTCCGACTCAACTTTGAAAGGAAGGAAATAGTCCACATGAGCCTCGCTTCTCTCTTTTTCCACCCACCAAAGGCACAGGGTGAAAGCTGTCTCACACACACACACACACACATGCCGTCCACACAAAAGAGGGGAGTGGGGGGGGGTTGTGATAAACAGGAGAGAGGAAGGAGGCTCAGCAGAGGAGTCAGCGAGGCCAGAGAAAGCACACTCACAGATGTCTTAATAAAGCCCTCAGCTCCCTTTGTCCGCCTCCTTCTCCCTCTCTCCTTCTGTCACAGCCCCCGATCCTCCTGGACTGTCTATTCATTCATTTAATGTTTGCTTGTGAAGGGGACGAGTACGTGGCATAAACCAACGCCGCGCACCACGGCGCTGATGAGCGGCCGCCAACGGATTGGGCCTTTTTTAAAAAATACATAAAACTCAACAGCAGATGCAAAAACAGTACAAGGCAAGTACTGATCCCCAAACTGTTTCAGTTTGAGTTTAAAATGACCCCAGTCAGTATATTTTATCTATAACACAGGAATATGTACTTTAATCGTACAGAATATTAAGATGTTTGGTTAATATATGTGAATAAGGACTATTTAGTTGTTCCGGTTTGTTAGTTGCCTAATAAATAACAACACAATTTTTAGTTTGAAACAAGTTTTTGACAGATTTCTAAAATATTTGTGTTTTCTCATTTTTATGACAGGTGGTCTAATAAATTTGTTAAGCACTGTAAATATATATATATATATATATATATATATATATATATATATATATATGCACAAAGTAGTACATCCACCAATAAATGATCCCATTGTATAACATCAGAGTACAGTCTAGACCTGCTCCATATGCGCCATGTAGATCAAATTGCTTTGAAATTGAACATGTGGCAATTCGCTGCAATCCATACTAAATAAACACATAGAAGAAGAAGAAGAAAATAAATAAAAACATGCAGGGAGTATGTTTTTTACGCAGTCTGGCAGGTGTCATCCGAGAGAGAGAGAAAAAAAAAAGAGAAAAAAAGAAAAGAAAGTCAAGCATGAATTACTAATTAATGCTCTTGAAGTAGTAATAATTGCTGTCAAGCTGCTTAATATGTGTGCTGCAATAACTCATTTGTGCACATGCATTTATAATTTGTAGTCATTTGTGGCATTCTCCGGCATAACAAGGAAGCTTTTAGAATACAGAGCTGAGAACAAACTACATACGGTGTACACCACCTCATACTTCACTACATAACAAATATTCACAGTTCCACAGTGGAGCGTCTTTCCATTTTAGTTTGTTTGTCAGTAATAAGGTGCGTGGACTGGCAATGTGGTAAGTGGCGTCCAGTGGTTTTAGGGTAGTTGACAGATGCATGATGAGAGCACAGGATATCTCCATGGTCCGGGAGGGGGGGGGGGGGGGGGGGGTAATGGAATCGTGGAAAGTATAACGGATAGGTGGACAGTCTCTTCTGGATGTGTACTCGGGCGAACCTCCGTCATAACCACAACAGAGACCGGAAACAGGCCGAGAGCAGAGTGAATGTTGGACGTACAGTACATTCATCCGGCGGACACAAACGCCGCTCCGAACGAATGGCCATGTTTCACTGTGACTGCCCCCCATGTGGCCAAAACGATCAGTTATTGCAGGTTTAACGTGGCAATACGTCAACGTGACCTTGGAATTGTAGGTTTTTCATCTCTCTGTCTCAGTTTCATGAAACTTTGGCCCGGTAATTTGAAGAAAACTTCCTATCATCTAAGTCATTTTATCGCTGGTTGTTTTTTTTTTGTCTACCTGCAAAGTTGAGTCTTTTTTAAAAAATGTTGTTTGAAGTGATAACTAGCTGATTCTTTTAGCATTAGCTATATGCTTGAGAGATAGTTTGCTCATGTTAAAGGTCCCATATTGTAGAAAGTGAGATCCCCAGCTCTGGGTGCTGTAATGCACACAGCCCCTTCTGAAACTGTGCCCTTTAAAACGAGCCGTGAGGACTTCCGTAAGGTTGTGGGGTACTGAGGGGCTGCAGAAAGGGCCAGGAGAAGACACATAAGGACTTTTTTCAACTGTGAATCATGCAAAGCTGCTCTGGTGGAGTCCCAGAATAAAAACATAAAGCTGGAAATGAGCAGAATAATGGGACCTTTAAAGACGTAACGCTAGAGCACCTGCATCTCAGACCAAAACAAATGGCATCGTCATTGCGAGCATGTTGGCAATGCTGACGTTCGCATTTATCTCAAGGCACCGCTGTGCCCGAAGCACAGCCTCGCGGAGTCACCGGCATGACCGTCGACTCTTAGTCTTGTTTCGCGACTGATGGCAAGCTAAGGCCGCACTCGACTGCCTGCTGGAGTCCACCCAATACCGAACAGGCTGGCAAATTACTCCGAATCGATGATGTACGTTAACTCATAAACTCCGGCCACCTCCGTCCACTCTTCCAATAGGTCAGTCTGCCTTCATCTACAAAGCAAAGGGAACTTTAATTGGTCGTGCTTCGCCTAACCACGGCTGGAGCTGCAAACCCCCCAAAAAAAGAAAAAAAAAACAAAGTTGAAAGTTTTCTTTTCCTCTGTGTTTTAAGTGCTCACCCCACGCCCCTACCCGCTCTCTAAATGTGTTTGCTTTGGCTGAGCTCTCCATGTGGCGCAAGGTTATTCAGCAGCCGACACAACGGCAGAGAGTCATTCAGTAAATGCCAGCAAGTTGTTGCTCGGGGAATGCTTTGTGTGGAGTTTTACTCCCTTTTTGAAAGGTTGAATGCATACCTCGGCTTTATGCCTACCCCCCCCCCCACAATCCATCCTCCATCCTCCATCCTCCATCCTCAACCGTTCCACATTAGTCCATCCCATCTTCTCTGACAGGAGTGTTTACCCGCTGCCAGCCGTGGCTACCAGAAATCCTCGGAGCTATGAAAGCCCCTGCTCCATTGTCGGCTCTTTAGAGACGTGATTTGTGTTTGCCTCAGGTAGAGCTGTTAGCATCAATGACAAAATGCCAGCTGTCAGATGCATGAAAGTAAACAGCGTGAACGATAAAAAAAAAAAAAAAAAGAAAAAAAAGAAATGATGTGCTTTCCCCTTTGCTGCGAGATTTGGATTGACAACCTTGACGCTGCTACATGAGACTGCCGGGTTCGTAAAGAGACTCAAATAACTTAAAATGTGAGAAGAGAAAGATTTGCACTGTCTTATGGCACTGTTACTGCAGGGAACTGCCTTCCGAAACTCACTTTTAAACCTGTACTCCATCTTAATGCAATACTCAGACGTGTGATGTTACGTTCGTACTGGCCCGTGAAGACTAAACTGTAAAAGATGGGTGACAAATCCAGAGTCCAGCAGATGCTAAGTATGTGGCTTAAGCAGTCTGAAAAGGACGTTTCTTTCCAAGTTCAATTCGCATTTCCTGGCGCTGCCGGATTGACAACTGCACACCCTTTGCTGCGCCTCCTCCGCTCGCCGCAGTCGCCGCATCACCGGCAGGGTGCAGGGGAGGGAAGAACCTCAGAGCCGATTCTATAAAATCCACGTTTTTGTATAGTAGTTGGTCATTCTTCTCGCGCATCTGTTTCCTATTTGGTTCACCCTTGTGTTGTGAGTTATTCTATCAGACGATAAGGGAGTTTTTGACGTACTGCATGCTACATTTTGCAAGTATAGCAGGCGGTTTCCAATATTGCCATTGTCTGGGTGGCAGATCTCATTTACCAGCATTTGCCCCTGAAAACCTTTTGTGTTTTTGTCTAAATTCATGTCTTCCAGCTGCCCTCTGTATCAGACCAGGTTAGTTCCCGTCCCCCTAAACTCCTCCAGGACAAAGACCAGCAGTCATTTCAAGTGACATGCTACGGCCTGCCTTGATTTTCAGCTGTGCTTAAACACACCTAAGTGCGCTTGAACAGAAGCTAGCTTCAGAGGCATACCAGGATCGCAATGTTATAACAAGAGACACACACACACACACACACACACACACACACACACACAAAACACCCTGTCCCAGTCATAAACCTGTGAATTTCATAAACGCTCCTATCGGGAAGAATTTGGCCGGTGCTGTGCTGTTTCTCGTTAACAGTAAATAGCGTCACTGGGTCCTGGAGGTGAAATTACACTATATCATGGCTGAGAGCTCATTAAAAATGGATATGAGTGGTTGACTAACAGTAGCTCCCAGGCTGGAAAGTGTCAACGGGCCTGCCGCTTTCCTTCCATGTTGTAAAAAATTCAAGCTGATGTGACACAGCGGGCACGTTGGCGCCAGGCATGCACGGTGATTTATGCCTCTCATTTCCAGTAGGGGACATTTTAAGTGAAAGCACAGGGAATTTGCCAATTTTACGGCGAGGCACTGCAGAGGAAAAAGTACAACAGTTGTGTACTTGGAGAGATTCTCCGCATTGTTGGGAGGGGAAAGCAAAGGCGCCTGAATGCAGCATCTGTCAAGAACATGCTCACAAATTACCTGTTGGCACTTGCTGACTATGATCCAAGGCCGACTGCCACGCAAACAAAACAGCAAAGGCAAAAGAGAATTTATGTCATCACCGTCTGAATGGGCTGTGGCTTAATATAAAAAGCAATAAAGGACATGAAGCTGAAGGGAACTTGCAGTGGTGAGGGTTGTTAGCGGAACGCAGCAAACTATTCTCGCGTGTTGTCTGCATTCATACATCACAACATCAGCTCAAAGAGAGGAAAGAACAGATCACGCCTTCAGCACCTTCAGGAAGCCATGACGACAGCGTAGGTTTCTGGCCACGCTAGCAGCACGTCTGTTCCGTCTGAAACGTCCCAACAACGTTTCGATGGATTCCGAGGACATTCTGTAAAGACACTCATGGTGCCCAGAGGATGAATCCTGCTGACTTTGGTTGTCCTTCAGCTTTCCTCTCGAAACCTTCTACAGAGTGTTTGACACGTTTGGTTCACAGTGAAATGTCGCCACAATTATTTGACGGATTGCCCTAAATTTTGGACTTATCCTAATATATGTTATGGCGATTCCCTGTTTTGTTATTCTTAATTTGTGAAGAAGGAACAACGAAAATACGTAACTTTGATATGGCAGTATGAGTCAGCCGTTCAGGTTTGAGTTTAATTCAGACGTCTACTTCACCCTAACCCTAATCCCAAATCCTAAATCGAAATCACATTCTCGCCAAAAAATCGGTCATGTTGAGAGGCGTCATGGCTGGTTTCTCTAAAACGAGAAAGGAAGTGTTAGGCTGCACCATCTTCTGAGTCTGAGTCAGCGGGGATGGTCTCAGAGTCAAGCAAAAAGTGAAGCCAATGCTGAAGGTCTTTCTAATGGCCACCAGCGGGGCGACTCCACTGTTTGCAAAAAGAAATCAGATTGTATAGAAGTCAGTGAGAAAATGACCCTACATCGCATGATGCTCATTTTGTAAATGACGGTCCCATTTCGAGAAAAAATAGACTTTAAAGCAGGGTATGCTTCAGGGCGGGGCTGCCTTGCGATTGCCAAGTTGCTGCCACTGTGATCTTCGGGTTCTCAGATCCCCGGCTTCACCCTCTCGTCCAAATATGGTCACTCCGGGTTCCAAAAAAACAAGATGGCGAGGCTTCAAGACGGAAGTCCACAAACCAGTGGGTGACCAGTCTGTTGCTGGTTCAAACAGTGATGGTCAGTTCAGCACAAAACTAGCCTGCAGGACTGTGTACAATGTTGCTTAGTATCCCGGTACCTGCAACCGAATTATCACATCACGATTGTTTCTGTTGCTCTCGAGGTTTTTTCAGTGAGCTTTTAACCACAAAGAGACGGACTGTGTGTCTACGGCAGATCTGAGAGCAGTGCTCTCAGGCACCAGTAGGAGCTCCGCTGCCCACACTCGTGGCATCGTTTTGGTGGACCTCAAAAGGTCCTCGACCAGGAGGCAGTGGACGGCCAGAGAGAGAGAGGGAGAGAGATCAAGGAGGACATTCGCAGTCGTTCAAGACCGTGAGATGAGGTCCCGAAAGCTCGCTGGATGGAGGACAACAAAAGAATAAATCACAGACAGATGTTCTCATTCTTGGCGAGGAGCCCGCCCTCATTAATCACACCTTATCAGCCGCCATCGGAGCGGCGAGAGGCAGAGAATGGGAGAGCGAGAAGCGAAGGAGGAGGACAGAAGACAGAAGGAGGAAATGGTGGAGTGTGACTCAGAAGCTCAGAAGCAGTCCCTGACCCCCCTGCCACCCCGGTGCGTTGAATAAAGACGCAACAGCAGCCCAAGGGCAACAGTGTTAAATAATGCCCAGGCACACCGAGTACAGTACGATTTAGCATAAATAAGGAACAGTAAGAGTGTGTGCGGATGGCCTCGGTGCTGCCATCTCATTAACCCTGTCAGAGGGAGAGACGGACAACTCCAAAGGGAGACGTCAAAGGGAAGAAAAAAAAAAAACGGACGCCCACGCGAGGTGGAGGACACGGGCGACTGCGAGAGAAGACCTTGAGGTTGGAGTCACATTTCCAAAAGTTTCTGCAGAGGGGATATGATGTAAGATTTGAATGTGTGCATCTGTGCTGAGATGAATAGAGAAGATGACCTTGACTTCTAACCGTCTTTTTACAGGAAGAGACTACCAGTGCAGCCTGCATCTGAATGGTGCAGTGCTGTTGAACGCGGCACGCATTTCTGTTATGAAACCGCATACAGCGTAGCAGCGAATACACTCCGGGGGGGGCAGGAAAGAAGGCGCATTCCGCTCGCATTTAAAGCCGGTATACTTTTTGATGAAATCCAAATGCCGCCTCTATTTAATATGCTAATGATCGGCCGTGGCCTTGGTGTTCGCTCGAGTGTGTCTCCCGATCCCAGTTTTCGCAAAAGATATATTCTTTGCTTCATTAAAATTCACTCACACTGGCGTTCAATCACATTGAATTTCGCTCTGTTGACAGGTCTTGTCCAGCTTCACTTTGCATAATGCTTCAAATAACTCCCGTCATTAGCTCGCCGTGCTTTTACATACGAATCCCTTAACAACATTGAATCCTAATACCGGCGCAGTACTGTAGTAGATGCCAGCTAAGCAATTAGGGCAATATCTGAATGACGAAAGATTAACATTTGGAATGTGCTTCATGTATTGAAAGCATGCTTATGCGCGAGTGTGCCATATATTAGTGGGCATTTTCATTGGGTCACTGCATGTATGTATGAATACAATGTAGGATAACAGTCTGTGCACGTCTTTGTCTGTGATATGATTTTATTTGTCAGTTGTCAGTTGCCGTCCGGAGCCACTTCCTGTGCGACGGGGACAGCGCTCCCAACTGCTCGGACCCGATGTGGGATCAGGCCCAGTCCAGGTCCTTTTCGATGGCTCAGTATCAGCTATTACAAGGCCGGATTCAGTTCGGATTGTTCGTTGTCGGATTAGAGCATACAAAACGCGGCCATTGGTCACTTCTGCATCGTGTCACCTTTTTCTGTTATCAGTCCTGCTGGCATGGAGATACATACTGACCTGAAACAGTTTCACCAAAGGATGTTTGTGTAAAAAAAAATAAATGCACCAACAGAATAAGTTCCAAATAGTTCGATTAATAGTTTAACATTTTGGCTCTTATTAGCTTGAGTTGGTCGACTGGAAGCTTTGAGCGAAATTGAATTTCCAATTCATTCCAGTGCGCTGAAATAAACAACATAAGTACAATTATGCTGAACAACACATTTCACCAGTGTCCTTGTTCTGTGCATATGAAGCCTACAGCAGTGTTTGCCGAAACATCAGCTCATTAAGACGCGGGCGACCCCTCACTGTGTGGGATGAACCTTAGTCCTTAATCACCCCCCGCGGCGTATCGCAGAGACATTGTTCACAAGGTTCGCTAGATCTATCTATCTGTTGCCAAAGTTGAGCTGAGGTTTCTGATATGATACACGTGAGAGCATCTGAGACAGGGACAGTATGGCGTCAACATACTTGTATCTCCCCCTGTTTAATCACGTGTGCACGAGGCAAGTGGTCAGAGGGCGGAAAACTGGTCGGCGCGTTGCGTCTGTCCTCGCAATATGTCGGAAAGACCTCAGCTGGACGAGCGTGCCACATGGTCATTTGTCTTTTTTGCACGGTAAAGATAAAAAAAACCATGATACGTCCCGTTTCTCCTTAATTATCTGCAGACAGTTCTGGATAACTTTAAAGTGTGAAACAAGCCATGCTGTTGCAGAACCACGTTTCTTTTTATATCCGCGACACCTAGCTTAATTAATTCTTCACACATTTTGGGAGTTTTTAACAGGCCATGAGCCAAGTGGTTATATTAATGCTCTTCATATTTTGCTTTTTTTGGTCTAACTTCCAGCTGTTGGGCTTGGTGGAGTCTCAGATCTTATATGATACCTTTAGGAACAAAGACGCTGGGTAGGCGACTCATGGATTATTGTCTTTTTATTATTTTGCTCAGGCCAACAGACAGAAACAAACTCATTGTTGTACTGTTTAGCAGTCTCCTGTCTCCTCTGCAGCTTCAGGATGTGGCCACTCTTACCACCTCTGCTCATTCTGCCTTTTCTGCCCTTCCCCTCTGAAGCCAGCGTCAACATATTTCTGCTTTCTTTCTTTCTTTCAAGATGCGGAAGATCAATGAAAAGCCTCTTAGCCGGGCTGCGCTCGCAACATCTGCTATCGAACCGGCACTCTTAGGCCTAACTAAAAGTGCAAGACATTTTTCCTTTTTGTGAGTGCTGTTTCCATAGATGTATGTGTGTGTGTGTGTGTGTGTGTGTGTGTGTGTGTGTGTGCATGCTTGCCTTCTTATAATGCATCCATAACGTGCGAAGCCAGATTCGGACCGACTTCTAATCTCAAGCTTTGACCAGCAATGACGACTCCAGTATTTGAACTGATTAGTCAGTTATTGTAAGACAGTAAATGTGAATTTTTTTTTATCATAGTGTAAAAAAAACGTCAAAGACTGGCCCATAGGATAGTATAACTCTCGCAACAATCAACAGATAAGTTAGTGAGTCAAGGGCATTCAAGAAAAAGAAAAGAAAAGAAAAAAAATGAATAATAAAGTTTGACAATTTAACTACATTTCTTTCTAATTTCTAAAGTTTTGCATTTGAGTCTCTTCATCCAGTACTTTTCATGTCTGTTGCTTTACTGTAAATTAAATTAACTCCCATCTGTACTCTGTATCCACGGAGAACCTTGAGTTCCTAATTGGGCTTGATTTCTAATTCTGTTACACTGTCAAAACAGTTCCAAGTTTGATCCTCATGAGTTAAGGCATGCAATTGTTTTTTTCCATTTCATTTTGCTTTTATTTGTCAGCGTACAGATAGACAGGAAAGTTGGGGGGAGAGAGCAGGGTATGACATGCAACAAAGGCGGGTATGACATGCAACAAAGGCCCCTCGGTCCAAAGGTCCTCTGCCTCGAACCGGTTGCTGTGTTGCAAGCCAAACATAACCTGTGAAAAGTCCGTCCATTATGGAGAGCATTGTTGTTTCCTTCAGTTATCTTTGAAGTTTCACTGATGGACAACCGGAGTGCTGGCAGCAGCTCAGACCATTTAGAAATGATAATAGTTCGAGTTAGAACAACAGAAGGCAGTGGCAATGGGGTCCTGTCTTAAGGGTGAACCAGCAGAGACCTTAAGGTGTTGAATGGTTTGTGGTAATTGCTGACGCCTTGTGACTTGAAGGGTCTGGCCAGAGGTTCTAACAGTTCAGCCAAGCATGTGAATGTCTTGCCCACGTTCCACATGGAAATGGATAAGAAGCAAATTTCGGTCTAACTGCACCTTAAGAGACTCCAACTGAGGTCAGGGTCTGTCCTGGTTTTAAGCCAGGCCGGGATTCTCATCACCCGCTCCTTGTACCGGTTGGCCCGAGGTGCCCCCTAACCCGCTGCATCTCCCTCTCACTATCCTTCCTACTCACTGACAAGGCATTCTGCTTCGTATGAGATGCTCCTCCGCCACTGATCACCTGAGATGTTCCGGGTTACCAAGACTGAAGTTAAGCCATCTCCATGACAACTGATCAAACGCTATCCGCCGGGGGAGCTTGCAAGATGCAGTTGAAATGTCAGGGGGGGAAAAAAAGCTAGTAATTGAAATTATTGGACTTAGTTTTCCGAGATCAAGAGCCAACGGTCACTTCCTGGACTTCTTTCTAAGGTCAGTGGACGGTGGACTAGAAGTTAGCTAGAGGTGCTCACAAGAAAAGAAACATTAGCAAGTACTGTGGAGGTTTCAGGCATGTCATGCCATGGCAATGAGGTTAAAAATGAGTGATGCGTTCCTTTTAAGGCAGCGAAAGGTTTAATTGCAGGTTTAAGAGACTGCCACCCTTGAAGATGTTGACTAAAACCGGGAGGAACCCCATCACCATAACCACTGGACTCACCAATTAAAGGCCAACGGTCGGTGTGGTGTGTCTAACCCCGGTGCACCGTGGGTGGCACGGCAGAGGTTAACTCCTCCTTAAACCCAGTGAACCCCTGCTCTGCCTCCCTAAGCCTGTAGCTGGGAAACAATGCCCTTATCTAGTTTCGCTCAACCTGCCTTCCCATTTAGCCCCTCTGCCAGCCACAAATTTGCATGTCAATCATAGCAGCGGATGACATTTAAAAAGCCTGTAAAAGGACTGGTAGGAAATCACAGAAATTAATTGCGAAGCACGTTCGTGTGAAATGCACACGTACGTGCGCGCGCACACACACACACACACACACACACACAATCTCCCCCTATCTTCCCCCACACACACACACACACGCTGCTCACCAGGAATTGTAATTACTTTACATTTCTTTGTGGAGGGAAGAAATGACAAAAAAAAAATGGTTGAAGTAAGCGTCTCCGGGCATAATTAACATTGTAGCTATCAAACTCTTCAGAAACAATGAATTCTGCAAGTCTTCCCTTCCCCTTTTCTGTCTTGACATTCGTTCCCTCTTTGAGTTCGGCTGAATAAAACAACCGGCAGACACCACTTCTCTCGCTCAAGATCAATAGAAAACATTAACAGTTGTTTGCCTCCGAAACAGTGGGGAATCAACGCGATATCACACTCTGGCTCTGCATTTAGATTTATTGTTTTCATTTTGCCTTTATTCACTTTGTGTGATGCCCTCCCTCTCTTTCCCTCTGCTTGCTCTCTCTTTCTCTCTGCCTGGCACTTCAGCAGCAGCAGCAGAGTTATGGAGATTGGCTGCAGATTTTTAAGCAGTTGAGTAACGAATAACGAAGGTGACCTATGCCACCGGCGGAACTAATGAGACTGAAATGGGCTGCTATCTTCCAGCTTGGACAAATGACATTTAACAAGGAACGCTAGGGCTAACGTTGCCGTCATGTGCTGTGTGGGTCTATGATTACATTTGTGCTGGGGTTTTTTTTTTTTTTTTTTTTTTTTGTCCACTTGGGGGCAGCAGAAACACATTATACACATCATTTACTTTGTAAAATGGCAGTTGCTCATTCAGGGTCCGTTCCGAAGTTGCGTCGAACTCGAACGCGCATTTGTTGCCGCGCGCATTGGCGCATGCTCCGTCACAACATCCCAGTGGAAGGTCAGCCAAACTGGAGCTGGAAAAGCGGCTGATTATACTCGTCCAGGGATATCCTGTTTTAAATGCCATCCCATTACAGGAAACTGTGTTCAAAAGTGTTCGGCAAAAAGCATTCCATCAAAATCAACACAAAGACAAATAAAATGCACATTAGCAATAATTCGGAGTCGGGTTTGCATCCTCCTGATGATGAATGTAAGTCCAATGTTCTCCCTTTATTAGCTCTGTTTTTTGCTAGCGACTAAAGCAACACCTGAGGGAAATATACGTCGTGTTAGTTCACCTCCTTATTTTGGCAAATAACTTGTGCCCACGTCTCATGTTAATGTATGTTTTGAGTTACTGTTGATTCAATTAATTCATCGAATAATATGGCTAGGTAACATACTTGTATGTAACATGCGGTTCCACACTCTTCTACATATTACCATCAATAGGAAACTATTCTTCATTAGCAAATAATTAACATTTGGGGTAACAACAGCAACAACAGGTACATCCTATTTTTTTTTTCTTTTAAAGAACATTTTGTGGATCAGTTTTACTTTGAACACGTCGTCTGATAAATTGTAGAAATTTTAATATGTTCGGCTGAGACCTTTCCGTGAAGAGATTCTCCAACAACAAAGGCAGTGCGTGGTGCCTGGAATCATTCTTTTCCCCGGTATGCCTCTCCTCACTGACTGCCTTTAAAGGCTATCCTCATATTCTTGTTACCATGGTAAATTTAATGCGAACCCAAACTGCTCTCGGGAACCACGCCGACGAGTCCTGTCAAGAACGGGAGCAGCTTCAGTCCGGCCCAGGATGGCGTCATCCCGGCCTGACCCCTGGCCAGAATACCTAATGCACCGTAGACGGGCTCTTATCTGCTGCCATTGTTCTCAGCACAATGGAAATCATTCATGTTAACAAGGTATTGACGGCGCAATTACAGCCTGCGCGGAAAGCCATCTCCTCGCTTCGCTGGAACAGGATGACAAGGACAAAATAATGCATACAACGGAAAAACATGGGGCGTGGGATTCATGCTCTCATATTCTCGTTTGCCATCCCGTCCACGCGATCACGTTTCAACGTTTCGTCCTGTCCGTTCGTCTTGTCTTACTGTCTCGGTCCATGTCGTATGCTGCACATTTCCTGTTTTTATTTTGTAGTACTTAACCTCTCCTCTCGTTTCAGACGCGAGAGGGTATTTAGTCCGCGTGCTCCCCTCCTCTGTTGCCAGTTCGTCTTTGTCCTCCGTGTCCTGCATTTATGCTTTTCGGCTCACCTTCTCCTAACCACGCCTTGTCCTGTGTGACATTTTGCAATACATCTAAACGTTGGGTTGATGTTTGGTTTTCTCTTTGCAGTAGCTTCACTACGAATGGCGTCCTGTAGGTCCAGCCCAGCTTATAGCCGCCGTAGCATAGCGAGACGAACAAAAGGTTACTGCAGATGCAGAGGGATCGGTCGTCGTCAGTTTGATCAACGCTGCTAGGCTAGGCTAACAGTCACAAGCTGTCGTCTCTTCTCCTGATAACAGACTTGTCTCTCTCAAAGCCGTACAAATGAACAGTGGGAAATGGACGGGGACAGGTTGAGACTGGTGGGTTGTCACTGAGACAACGCAGTTACTGCCCGAAAAGCTGTAACGCTTTATTTCACAAGTCTACCAGGGTCTGGGAGAGAACTGTGTCAGTCAATCAGTGCTGGGTAAATAATAATAATAATGAAACCTCTGAGAGTTTTTAACACCTGATATCACACTGATATGAGTTCATTTCATTCGTTCGTTCATGACATTTTTGGAGATGGTGCCGCTCAGCTACTTGCATGACAAGTCAATGCTACAGGGACTTAATGAACCATTCATTTCTGGTGGACCTACGTCATTTGTATAATTCTGAGGAATTCTGCAGGCCCGTCCTCAGTTCACCGCAGTCCGCACCATCCTCCAGCTCAAATGTAAGGCCGGTCCTCAAATGTTGAGTTTACGCTTGTCTCAACGAATCACAAAGATGTATAATGGTGTAAAAAAGAGAACTAGAATGACTGCCATGCGGTTGTATGCCTCCGCCAACCAGTTCATGCGTTCCATACCTGGAAGGACTCTAAATTGCAAAACATACATAATAAATGTATGATTCCAGTGAACATAGATTGTTGAACTGATTTAATGAAGGATTATCATAGATGTATTGGCTAAACAGGTACACACGTACTTGATTACTGTGCCAAGGTGGATTCTCATGTAGAGTATGGCTGAACAAAATGTGCTGCTTTGTCTTCTCCTGGCATTTTCAGGTGCGAAGCCTCTCCATGAGCTGTAGGTGAAACTCGGTTAGCTGGGCTCATCTCCAGCCGGCCGGTGTCCGACCAGCCGTGAAGTATGGTCACTGTCTCCCCTTCTGGTCTGGAGTTCCAAAAGAAGAGGAAAGAGAACGTATAGTAATGGTAGTAGCAATAATAATAATGCTATAATAATTGTAGCAGCGGGTGTTGAGCAGGAACTCTGCAGCTCCGGAGGCAGAAATACCTGCAGAAAGCAACCGGAGGAGAGAGGAGAGAGACAAGAAAGCGAGTTAGCAACATGCATTAATGGGATAAGAATGCACACAGATGGAGAGGGAGAGGAGCTCAGTGCATCATGGGAAGTCTCCCGACAGTCTAGGCCTATAGCAGCGTAAGTAAGGGATGGTTCAGGGCTCACCTGAGCCAGCCCTCACTGTGAGCTTTATCAAAGAGGAAAGTCTTAAGCTTACTCTTAAGAGCAGACAGCGTGTCTGCCTGCCGGACCCAAACTGGGAGCCGGTTTCACAGGAGAGGAGCTTGATAGCCGAAGGCTCTGGGCTCCCGTTCGGCTTTTGGAGAGTCAGGGAACCACAAGCAGCCCTGCATTCTGGTGCAGGAGTGCAGGTGAATGTATTCAGTATTTCACAAGTAAAAGTTCTGAAATAAAAACCCACGCATTTGTTTTCAAGAGCATTTTTTTCCCCCTCGTTCTTAAGGTCTTGTGACCCCCGTAGATTTATCCCCTCTGGGTTCTGGAAACCACTGGTCTGAATGCAATGCTGTCAACCACCCACTGTTTTCTTTTTTTCTCTTTCTAAACCCGCTCTCTTTGCGCCTGGCCAAAGTCCTACACGACATGTTCTCTGCACCCCTGCGGGCCTTCCATCGTATGCATCTTTTGCTGAATGCTGCATGCGCATTTGGTGAACATAAATACAGCTCAGGGACACGCATGCAGCAAGAAATCAACAAAAAATCCATAGACATATAGGAAATGCACAACATCACCACTCAGATACACACATAGATAAAAGGTACACAAATTCATGAAGTCACAGCCAAAAAAAAAAAAAAAGCTTCCACGCTGCTCTATATTAATTATTCTTTATTAATGTTCTTGACATTCTGGGGAGTCGCTGGTCTGGTCTTGCTCCTTCCTCTCTTCATCACTCTGAGGAGGCGTTGAGGAACACACACAAGAAAAAGTGGAAGAAGAAGAAGAAGAAGAAGAAGAAGAAGTAAACAGCAGAAAGAGCGAGAGAGCTGTTTTCTTGTTGTCCAAAAAGCCTTTAAAAACACGTCATTGAGCCACACCGTCGCATGTGGATTAATCCACCGCTGAAAATAGTCCCCAACAAATGCGCGCTTTCCTCCTGATTTGAGTAACAGTAAAATCTGTCGTGGCCAGCTGCTTCAGGAAACATGCCACTTGAAATGCGTACCATCGTCTTTCAACTTCTTTCAATTTTAACCCCTCCGAAAGTGTGTATATTTATATATATATATATATATATATATATATATATATATATATATATATATATGTGTGTGTGTGTGTTCATTCCTGATTTGCATGTATCACTGTACGCGTGTGGGCGCTTCATGTCTACGTGCATGCGTAATTGATAACCCGATCCCAGAGGCGAGCATTCAAAAGATGAATATTCGCAATTATAGCATTCTCATTAGAGCATCTGACCTTCAAGCGAGCTCCGTCCGTATCGATCGTCCCAACCATAGTCGACGCTGGCCTTTCAGTGGAGATTGCTCACCACCACCACCACCACAACAACAACAACAACAACAACAACAACACGGCCCTTCAGGTGGACCACAATATCTACAGACCAGGGTCGGGGCAACAATCCGTCCTGCTGGCAGAGGTGGGGGAGCAGGTTGACGATCAGCAGGAATGAGGGGACAGGATGTTGGAGTGGACAGCGGCGGCCTGAGGGGGAAAGGAGATAGGAAATTGCAAATTGCATTGGCAACAGGAAAGACGCCCGGTCAAACATAAGGCAACGACTCAGGGTGAAATCACTCCTTTCAAAAATGCAACGCCGTGCAACTTTCTGATTAAATGAACGCAGGTGACGTAACAAAGTAACTTGAAAGGGCTGTACATTTATGGAGTGGGAGTCTACAATAATTCAAAAGCTGCCGTTTGAAAGGTCTGCCTGCTTTTTAGTGATTTACTTTGTTGTTTTGAGCAGACGGAAATATATATATATATATATCTAAACACCGGCGCTGGAGGGACTGGAGCTTGACTAAACTTGCCGACTCGCCTCTCTATGTTAAAGATGGCGACGTCATCCCAGCCTAGTCATGCCAGGCAGGGGGCTAAGCTCATGCTGCAGGCCAGGCCAGAGCCAGTCGGAGGGATCTCGCACTGTGGCGGGGCCTTGGGCATCAGGTTGGGAGGAGAACATTTTTAAATGACAGGGGGACCAGGGTTTTTGTTCACTACAAGTGTTCAAAAAGTCAGCAGTCTGGTGCCTTCAGTGCAACAGAGCCCCATGTGCAAGGGCCATGGCGACACGCTCCGAGGTTTTTGTTATGATTGTGACGAGAGACTTACACTTTATGCTCACAACCGTCTTGATGGCGAAAACTGACATCCAGATCCAGTGGCGGACGCAGGCTGTCGGAGGGGCAGGGGCGAATATAATATCAAAAAGGGCACCCTAGGGGGCACTTTATCATGTTTTATCTACCATCGGGGGGTCCAAGAGGGCACTTCTGCAGTGTTTTCTTTTTCGGATATTGGGAAGTACAAAAGTATGAATTGCTTTTTTGACCCACGTCTGAAAGTTTCAGTTAGATGTGTGAACAACATGTTTTTCACATAGACAGAGAAATTGATATAATTATTAGACTTAATTATGATTCATTATTTCTTAAAATCCTGGGTGAGGACGCCATTTTGTCAAAAAGATATTACAAAGAAGCATTCAGCTTTGTATTAAACGCCACTGAAAATGAACACGGGTCATTTTTGACCCATGTTGTGCATTGAAAAGGTTTTGAATATGTCGTGCGTCAGAGGGTTAAGAAGGGTCTCGACCAAGTTTAACCATCTCTCAGTCAATACAAAAACCGGCAAATGTTCTAGAGATTACAATCCAGGTTTAACTGAAATGGCCGGAGACCATTATGAAATTGGGTCCTGGGCCCAGGGCCCTGTTCTTTGTACATGGTCACCGAGTTATCCAGATTAGAAGGACGATTTGACACGAGTCTGGATCTTTTGGTTCTTCTTAAATGTCAACGTATACACTAGTGGAACAGCATCACGCCACGGGCCCCGATGTGCAAACCAACAGTAAATTCCATGTCGTTAGACTTTGCAGCCTGCAACCCTTTCAATCCATCTTGTATGCTTCACTGAGCGTTGTTGAGATTCCGCCAAAGATTCATGAAGGGACTCGGTGCAAAGTGGGGTAGCAGGTGCAAGCGCAGGTTAGCGGGTCATGGGCAGGTTTACAGCAGTAGCGTTAGGGGCAGGGGAAGGGAGACAGGCCGTTAGGTGTGGCTGGATGTGGGAATAGGGAGCAGGTGTGCAGGTGGGTGTGGAGATCTGGGGCCGCACTCATAAAACTGTAGTGTAAAGGTTTACGTGCATACAAAAAACAAAAAAATAGATCACCAACAAATAATCAGATTCATAAGACCCTTTAGAAATCACAAATGTGTGCATATGGATGAGCATTTCTCATTTTCCGCCCACTACACTCCCACAATTGACCATAAATGGTCAACGCAAAACCCTCATCAACACATGTAACATCGTTCCCGGGGGGGGGCGGCGGCTGTGTTACAAGCCAGACCTAGGGAAGACAATTTCTGAAGAAATGGCAGCGAAGAAGCTAATGCTGAACTGGATTGCTGGCTTTAAACGTTGAATAAAACAATGTATGAAAGTTGTTGAATATTTTAAGGATTGCCGGCTTTATGAAGGTCCAGGGTTTGAATGGAGTTTCTAGCCCGATGTGCGTGGGAGGAGATAGGGGCCAAGATTTTGGAAAAGGATGTTTCGTAGATGAACGGTACCAGCATTCACACCAGTAATGTTCGAGAGGCTGACGGCTGAAGCAGCTGTTCACGCAGTTAGTTTGACAAATAGCACGATTCCTGAAACTAAACAAGGTGGTCGGACATGGAGGCGGATGCCAAGAAGTGCATTGCTGAAGACCATGCAGAGTGTGAACCGTGTGGGCACACCGGGGTGCACTGCTTGATATTTGGTTTTCGCATCTATCAATACGTACATGTCTAATGAGACCACACACTGAACATTTGGCAAAACTAAACACTGTATTTACATCCAAAATTTCTACTTTGATAAATTCCAACCTTTCCATGTTTCAAGTGTCTTTAAACGAGGCCCCCACGGGCAGGCGTTGGACAGGTGGAGATGTGCAAGAACTGGAAAGTCCCATTAATAAAAGGGCCTAGGGAAAGTGAGAGGGTCTTGACACCGAGGAGGGGGACGGGGCAGAGAGGCAGAGAACGTAACCTCATGGCACCACCTCCGGGCTATTTGTCTCGCAGACGCTGACAACCATCCCAGCTCCGTTTCCACCAGGGGACTCGGTAATCCACATGTGCCGACTTCCCTGTGCTCGCAGGCTCAACAGGCCCATTCCTGGGAAGTCCAAGGGCTGTCCAAATCCACTACTAATCAAGTCTCAAGCGGACTTCATCAGAGTTCGCTTGGCAATGTGGATGTGATGTAAAATAAATTATATGATAATAATAATAATAACCATAATAAAATAACAAAGGGGTCTGTCAATTTTGACCATAGAAATGGGTGAGGAGGTCTTAAGTCCCATCTCATCGTGCATGTCAAGCCTTCGTGTTGACTCAAGTCCGCGAGGGCTCATTCCCAGAGTCCAGAGGGTGGACATTTGGATTCAGCCAGCCTCTCCTTTCCCTAAACTAAGAGTTTCCAATAAGGGGAAAGAAAATCCCCTGATTGGACATGCTAATGCTAGTGCTGGGCCTCAACGGTTCTCAAAGCGCTTTACTGATCAGTCAGCTACTTAGGGTTCGGTGCTCAAGGACACTTCGACATGTGGACGGGGGGGGGAGTTGAGCCCCCAACCCGCTATGCCCTGCTCTACCTCCCGACTGTGCCATTAAATGCATGTCTATTATATTTTATAGATATTCAAAATTCTTACACCCTTAAAATCAAGAAGGCTTCACAACAACCCCCAGATTGGGAACCACTGATCTATTGACGTTACCACAGTCGGCGCGTGGACAGGATGATTCTTATAATTGGTTTCTCTCTCTGTAGCTAATTTAAGTACAGCTAAGTTTTACAGTTAGATTGAAAAAAGAAAAAACACATTGCAGTATTTGAGGGTCCTTCACATGAAAGTCACTGAGACGTTTGGTGGAATACACGAAGGAAAGTGATTTGAAAACACTCCGATGGCACATCGCGTTCCGTCGGCGCCGCGGCAGTGGCCGACCGGCCTGCGCTGTGATATGGAGGATGGTTTAAAAATGCACTGTCATGCGGCAATTTGAGCTTCACAGTTGATGAAACTCATGAATAACTAAACGAATATCACCTATAACACTGCCTGCTCAGGCACAACGTTGTACTTGCACCGCGAGAGCTTATGCAGAGTATGGATCGAGATGAAGCCATTAAGGAGACTGATCGCGCTCTCTCTCTCTCTCTCTCTCTCTCACACACAGATTTTTAATCATCCGTCCGACAGCACATGCTGTATCATTCCAGAACTCGTGCATCACTTACGCATCATCTCGGCAAAATTCAATTACATCAACTGCTGTCCGTCATCATTACACTGTGCTATTATTATGTTAAGTGGACAATTGTTTTTTTACGAAGAATGCAATTATAACAATAAAAAAATCTAGAAACTGAACTACCGCATGTAGTTGTGTGCTTTACCATGGATGCGTGCTCATCCACAACCGCAACGTGATAGGAGCCTGCACTCAAGGAAACAAGGCGCACTTTCACGGTTTCCTCAACTCTTCGGTGTAACACATTCTCAGTTGTGACATGGTGTAAAATGGTGTCGCGTACTCTAAATGTGCCAGCCTCACTCTGTTGCAAGTATGCAAGGCCAGGGTGCGCTGCAGTCTTCAGGACCGGACCTTTACAGGTGGTTTCCTTTAGCAGCAGAAAAAAATCACGACTGGTGAATGATAATAATACACATTATGTTCAAACTCCAATGGGTGGAAATGTACATTAATGGTGAAAGTATTTTGTAACAAGGCATACGCTTGGTATTTCATGGCAATACTTATTATAGCCATTCACTCATTGCCATTACTCCATTGTATATTTGTTGATTTGTCTGACGTTTTTCAGATGTATTGAATGGATGTACAGTGATAATGAGGTGAATCCATTGTGATTCTGGTAATAATTATTCAGCCAAAGGCAAATTTCTGTCCAAAGTCCGAGTGTGACCAGACTGAAGAAAACAGGAAATACTTATTTTTCTTGTGTTTTGAATTTTTTTTTTTTGGATTGTATGTATTCATCTTTAAAAATGCTTTTTATTTACAAATATATATAAACAACGTTTCATTTCTGGAGTTTTACACGTTGTCCTTAAAAAGAGAAGGGTAATGTAAAAATGTATTATATTCCACTTCATTAAAAGAAAATATGTGCAGATTGTTAACAGTGTTGGTCGATGGCCGACATGACCCAGCTCCCTGAAAGTGAAGCCAAAACGTCTCAATCGCCCCCTGGTGGCTGGCTGCAGTACAGGTCATAAGCCCCGCCCCCCTCCATGTTAGCGGATGGGACATGGAGGCCAAACTAAAAAAAAAACAAAGTGCAAGTCAAACACATTTTTCCCAAAGATGGTTTCTGTCATTTTAGGTAGTTCTTATCACGCTGACGTTTGTTCAAGTGTTCGTTTTTCTGACTCATTTGGTTTTAATTAGTTATTTCACGCCATAAAAGCGGGGTGAAAAGTCATGATTGACAGCTGAGATTGACTTAGAGTTAGGGTTTCAGCATATTCACTTTCACCTATTTGGGGCACGCAATGCCTGTTTTGTTCAGTTTTGTTAAGAGAGTTGTTGATTTAACTGCTCACTGTCAAGCCTTCAGCTGGTGGGGTTCTTCTATTGCATTATATTGAATTACAGCGCAATATATGGGTGTTGGTTATTAGGTGTGAGGTTGTTCTAAAAGTCAGTTTGCCGTGGAATTGAACCAACCACCTTTCTGACACAAAGTGAACATTAGGAACTCCACAGACTCGGGCCTATTGTATTGTATTGAATTGCATTACATTGCCCAGGTGTTTATGTTATTGCATCCAACCCCGCGTGTAAAAAAAAAAGATGAAGAAAATGATGAAAATGCGCACCCCCCCACACACACACACACTCACAACATTAAAAGCCTGTCCTCGTCTCCACTCTCTCTGAGGTCCCACTTCTTTTAGCCTCTGTCTTAAAGTTTTCAGACACTAATAGGCTTAGAAGCCACTAGCAGTGGATTAAGGGCAGAAAGGGAGGCGCGCCACCTCGCTGTGTTCTCATTTTCCTCCAAAATGAAAAGAGGCACAGGCTTCATCTGCAGCCGGGTGGGGAGGCGACGCCGGCTCCCTGGATGTTCATTTGAAGAGGGTGACACGCAGTGATCTAGTTCCCTTTCCCAGGTCTGTCTAATTACCGGCTTGATCACTGGCCTGACCTTTCACATTCAGGCTGGACAGAAAGAAAGCGCCGCCACCTTGATAGAGCTGTATATAATAAGAACTGGACGGGCGGTGGGGAAATGTACTGATAGTGTGAGAGAAAGGAGAGAACAAAAAAAAAAAAAAAAAGGAGAGAGAGTGGAAAAAGGGCGGGACTACAAGCCCTTTCGGTAATTGTGCCTTTTTATCCTTTGGGGAAGTGAATGAAATGACCCATGTTCCTCTGATCTTTCTTTCTTTACTTAGTTTTTTTTTACTCCCACCTTTGCCGTCTGTCTCACACTTTCCTTCTTTGACTCCCCCCCCCCCCCCCCTCCTGTCATCTTTTCAATCCGTCCAATTAATTAATCTCTTCCTTCTCTTTCCGACTTTCCCTTTTGCTCTCTCTGAATTGGGGGACAGTAACCAAACCGAAGACAGGCCTGGGCAGACAGAAAGGGAAGAGACACAAAGTCCACATTTAGCCTGGTAGGATCCAAGGACTAGAGGTGGACAAGTGTCCGAGCTTGCATTTCGAATCAAGCCAGCGGTGATAGCGAAGGACATGATCCGAGGGCCCATTCCAAGGAATTTGCAAGGTGCAAACGCCATATTTGCGGCCAGTGCAGGAGAATTCAGGAGCACTGCGAATGTATCTGCAGTTTTCAGGTGACTGTCATTTCGCGAATAGCAGTCATTTGTTTTTGTTCGTTGACTTGCAACTCTTTTTGTGACAAATCATTTGTTTTAGGACGTCTTCAGACCTCAGACCCATCAGACGAAATTCCGCATCATTCCAGACTTCAGGCCTTTTGGATTTTAAGTTTTTTTTACACATGTGAAGAGCTGCTTCCGTCCTCCTTCTCTCTCCCTGCCCTCCTTTATTCCTTCTTTCCTTGCCAGGGTTTCATAAAGAAACACGGGTGACGACAAGAGTTGCAGAGGAAGAGGTTGGTGGAAAAAGTTCCACTTCAACTTGGACCGCTCTATTTAAAACACACACACACACACGGCTGATCTGTAGACCTGACACGCTGGTAAATGTCTGAGGGTGAAGAACGTAAGTGAAGCAAGGCTGGAGTATAAACCCCCTCTTCTTCCTGCTCCTACGACGGGAGGGAAAGGGAGGGAGGGATGACGGACGTGCCGTGTTGTCATGCTGCTTCAAACCCAGCGTGTCACCGCACAAAGTCTCTGACAGGTGACTACACCCTGCAAGGAACTCAACGTAGTGCCACATTCATTACTGGCACATAGTGCGTGGAGGGAAAACAAAAGAAAAAGACGACTCAAACTTCTTTGCTGTGGTGGGGAAACATCTTTATTTCCCCCCGCAGATGCTAATTTCAGAAGATTCACAAAATGTTTTTTTTTTTTCTTTTCTTTAGGGTGTTTGTGCTGGTCGGGGGGGGGGGGGGGGGGGGGTCATTTTACATCCACGACCTGATGGGAGGAGTCGGGATGAGTTGTAAAGGGGGTGTAAAGTGCCTGATTCACCAAAGTTCAGATTTGTTTGTACACAATCTCTACCACAAGGGCCATGTCATCTGCATAACTAAACACACAGTCCTGACACTCGAACATAACATGGGAATCACCGCACAGAGCTCCCCCCGCATTGGGCGGCATTGGTGGTGTAGTGGTTAGCACATGCCACACAGGAGGTAGTGCTGGGTAAAGCGGGGTTGGGGGTTCCTTAAAAGAAGCTAGAAAGGCGTAGGCTTTTGTTCCTGGCTGTACACCGAGTGAAAGAGGAGGGGTCGCTTGCAATCTGGCTTTCGTGAAATGCTCTACCAATCAAATAATGACCCATCGTCGTCATCTTGTGGTAAGCAAGAATCGTTTCATTTGTACCGGCCGCGTAGTCAGATATAATTGAAACAGTATTCTTTGACTGCTACTCCCTAGATGATCCGACAGAAGAAAGGGAAGCCTTCTGATTGGGTGTGCGCTCCTGGCAGGACTTGATTTACTTTACTTTGTCAGGTCAGACTTTCACAAATAAGAGCTGTCACTCTCTCTCACTCTCTCAGCTTTTTGAATCCCTTTTCAAAGTCCTTCTCGCGGGTTTTCCTTGAAGCCCAGTCTGAAACCTGTTGTGTTTGTAGAATCTTCCATCCATGATGATGAGAGGACATCGCTGGCGCGGGTCAAAGGCACTGAGCGAAACACACACATGCCCATACGCACACGGGGACACACATAACAAGTGCGCCACGTTTGACATTTCCATTTAATTAGCGGTTACCATGCGACTAAGTAAAGCTCCCAAGCACTCTGGCAGGAAGCAGTACCCTGATTATCTCTTTAAGCTGCATTGTGAGGCGCACACACACACACACACACACACACACACACACCTACACACACACACACACATCATTATCTTTCAGAGTGGCGATCAGAAATCAAAATCGGCAGATGATCAAACACATGCAGCTTGGAGCGGTTCAAAAAAAACGTGTAAAGCCTGACGCTAAGAAGCTGCCATCAGTGATAACCGTCATGGCACACGAAGGAGGGTCCCTTGGAAGTGTGCAGATCCTCTCTGATAGCGACGCACCGTAAGGAAAAACAAGAGCGGGCGCCAGACTCTCCCCTTCCACCTCTCACTCCCCGCAAGAACAACAAAGACTACATTTGTGCCATTAGCTCATGTTTTCCGGATCAAAGAGTCCGTCCCTGCGTTGCCTCCACACCTTCATCCAGGAGTAAATCGTGGCTTGACACTATTCATTATCAGTGACATCTGGAGTGAGTTACCATCTCTGTGCCATTTGTCTGGGCAGCGGAACGACGCCACGGCATCCTCTGATAAACAAAAAGAGAAGGATGAGTTTAATAGCTGTGGGTGACAGACAGCCTCACCCTGACCTGCACCTATACCATAACACGGGCTCCGCGGGAACATCAATATCCGAGCCAGACGCCGCCGCCGCTGCCGCCGCCGCGAGTCCATCACCGGCTATGGCTGTGAGATAAGAGATGGACGCAAAGCTCGTGCCGCGTGTCAGGGAGGTGGCGTTAAAAACACGCAGCTCGGTACAGTACAGTCCAGCAACTTCGAAACACCATCTCGCAGGATTGTTCCGCTGTCGATTGTAGAAGGCGGTGATTTCAATTTTGTTTTCGCGTCCAACTCTCGCCCCATTTCTTATCCCTGTTGCTGGCGTTCCTGCGGTTTTTATTTCGGTTTGAGCTGTTTGCCAATTTCACTAAAAGTGTTCTGTAAAATGTCACAGGCACATTGATGGGACTTCATTTTGACATTTTACTTTACATTATTTCCCCCGTTAACGATTTGACCCTGAATTTGGAAGCACTTCGCAAAGTCTCTTTCAGCGTGAACGCTATAAAACGAATCACTGATCATCGTTCCGATGTCTGATAATGGCGACTGAGACGTCACTACGGGCCATGCTGCACAGATATATGCCTGATGGATTGGCGCCACGGGCAACATAAATAGCCACTGGCCGTGCGCAAATGTCGCGCATAATGTCGGTGAAATCCTTGTGTTGACGTGCAAACGGGTGTTTTCTACATCCGTACCGTGGCTAACCGTGGCCGTGGAAATGAGGCTTGAGCGTGCAAAAAGCACCACTACCACGCTCACCTTTTTATATGTCCCGTCTTCATAAATAGCCTTGAATCTACACATGCATCTGGCCCCAAGGGTTGTGAAAGTCTGTCACTGCACACCGAAAAAAAATATTAACGATGAAAAAAACGCAAATATCACAATCAGAAACAGGTTCATTGCCAATGTTTTCCACGTATAAGGAATTTGCTGTGCGTACGAGTCATCCAACATACAAAGTAGTGCAAAAGTCAGGCAAGAACATTCCTTATTAAAAATATATAAAAATATTATAAATACGTGTGTGTATAAACAGTGCTTAACAAATGTATTAGACCACCTGTCATAAAAATGAGAAAACACAAATATTTTAGAAATCTGTCTGTTTCAAACTAAAAATTGTGTTGTTATTTATTAGGCAACTAACAAACTGGAACAACTAAATAGTCCTTATTCACATATATTAACCAAACATCTTAATATTCTGTACGACCTCCTTTGGCCCTGACGACAGCTTGCATTCTCGCAACATACAAAACAAATGTTTCTGTTCAGGAACGCAAGTAAATAACTGTAACTTGGCATCTCAATCCAAAAATAATAATAATGTGCTTTACTATTTTTTTCTGCTTTTTTTTGTAAAACAGTCAATTTGAGAATTCATGGATGACAACAATAATTCTATTTTAGCATTAAAGAGATCATTTTGATTAAAGAGCTTGGCTTGCACATACTGGTGGATTAACCATTACAGAGACATCAAATATTTTGGTCATTAGCAATACTGTTCATTTAGGGCAGCGGGGGCAAACACCTTACACTGGGTGGTGGTCTAATACATTTGTTAAGCACTGTATATATATATATATATAATACATATATTCTGAAGTGTGTGTTCTTCAGTCACTCGGCCCCCGGCTCTCTCCTGGCTGCCGCATTCAACTCACCTGTTCCCATCTGCGCACCTGCCAGCCATCAGCTCATCAACTCAGCAGTTTATCTACTCCGGGGCTTCCAGCCGCCCGCCGCCAGATCGCTGTTCCACCTGCAGTGGCGGTGTCACAGTGTGTGTGTGCGAATACTCACCGTGTCTCCTTGATCGCCACTTCCCGGTTTGGAAGAACATTGAAAAATAGATTAGTAGTTAATAGATAGTAGATTCTTCACATCCTTGTATAATTTCACAGACTCCAGAATGATCACTGGAGGTCCGTGTTTCCCCTAAGGTGGAGTTGTAGCAGTGGAGCTGAAGTGCAAAAAGAATTTGCGCCTATGTATGCTCAACTAAGGCCCAGCCGGCCCCCTCTGCCTCTTCTATCTCTGCTTCCCCTCCTCCGCCTCTCTCTTCCCCTCACCTCTACCCACTACCCATCAAGCCCAGTGTATACTGGGTGGCTGGCCCACAATGGTCCAGTCAGGCTTATGAGGCTCCAGCGGGGTCCCAGGGGACGAGGGTGATCAATAGATGTCCCTGATCCAGCCCATGTTCGCCTTCCCTGGGATTACCTTTTGCAACCCCCCCCCCCCCCCCCCTCTCTCTCTCTGTAGCTGTAGAGGTAGATTGGGCCCTGGCAGACATCTCTCTCAATTCTAATTAGAACTCAGTGTCCCTCCCAGCCCACGACAACTTACCCCCCCCCCCCAAAAAAAAAAATCTCTCTCTCATATAGCTTATCCGTTTCTTCTCTCCCCTCTCCCGCTTTCTTTCTCCCTTCTTCTCTTCGCAGCTCCCAGACATGCATGCACACACTTACACAGACTTACACCTGTACCCACCATGCGATAAACTTTTTGTCACGACCCCCACTATTTGTTGTTGTTTGTCAGGGCAAAATACGCCCCCAAAGGGACCAGTGCCAGCCCGCGGTTGACGCTGAATATCAGGTTTTTAAACCAAGAGCGGACATCTAAACATTTCGTCACGAGTGCTGGCTGAAAGGCGGTGTGTTTTGGTGTGCCGAAGACAGTTTTACGGCCGAGCATGCCGCAACTATGCCGCAAATTTCATTGTAACCTCAGAAAATGTTTTTTATTTTAAAATTTGTTTTCCAGCTGTGTGCGTAAATCTGGTATCCTTCCAGCAGAAAGCTCTTGTTCTTTGAAACAAGGACCCAGGCCTTCTGGGCTCTAAAATAGCCCATTGCAAAGCAATCTGTCACGTTTACCAAACTTCATGGAGTTTAACATAATGCCGCACTATTGTTTACACTTGTTTTGTGTTTCAATTCAATTGTCCAATGTGACTTAGGCTAGACTTAGACTTAGACTTTATTAATCCCACAGCGGGGAAATTTACTAGTCACTGCAGCAAAGACAGAAATGTGTGGCCCTTCAGTATGGCCACCACCACCCCCGTCCTGTAGTGTCTTATTGATGTGATGCAATGTGATAGTGATGCCCCCCCCCCAGTCTCTCATCATCGTGCCTGCGCAGAGACCAAAACCGTAACCTTGCGCTCACTCACTCTATCGTGATGAAGAAATGCTTATCCATCCTTTGGTTGCCAGATACAGTTCCAGCACGTAGCTCCCCCTAAAGCAAACAGCACACAGGCTAACTGTCTCCCCCCCCTTGCCTCTAGTCTCTATGCAGAGGCTAGGCTAACCACGTCCTGACTCCAGCTCGGTCCTTCACTCACAGACATGACGATTGATATCCATCTCCTTCATCCTGGTGAAAAGATAAAAGTGAGGGGACTGCTTCTGGGTGGTCTGCCAAGACAAGCAGCGGACTGTGAGTAGGAGTGAGTCAAAGAGGGAGGGGGGGAGAAACAAACGAGACGCGGATAAAACATTTACTAATGAAAATCAGAGTCATTTTTGCCTGTAGGACACTCTGCAGTCCATATGTACTGGCATACAATCACTGCCCCTGGTGAGGTTCCTGCACTAATACATACGACTGAATGCACCGGACATCTACAGAACGTCCGTGCAGCTGTAGAGCATAGGAGCTGTGGAAATGCCTGCCCACATGGCATGGCAAAGAAAGAAATAGAATCCTATGGCGTTATTATTGAGCTACATGGATTTCTTTGCTTAAAGGACACAGATACATTTTCAGCAGGGAAATAAGATATGAATGAATCCACAACTGTTATTAAAGTGAAATAAGTTAATCCAGCAACGCTGCAGAGAATTATCTTTGCCCGGGAATCCGATCCAACATTTCTCTCTAATATGGTAGTTATATCAGATATCAGATGAAGCACACTCAATTGAAATCTTCCTTATGTGGACGATAATGACTTTCCTGCTTGAATCCAATTTAAGAGCCTCTAATGGCCCCATAATGTTTCCCCGCATGGCAAATTAACAGCCAGGCATGAGGCTGTGGCACCGAAAAAGAGGCACTTTTACTCACTTTTAAACTCAGTGATTTTCCCTTTCTCCCCAGAAGAAATAACACAAAGAGCGAGACACTGAAGAAATGAGGCGCAATCATTAATATTATTTCACACGCTGCTGGGTTTATTGCATACATGCACTATTTAAATATTGGCTTTCACAAACAATATTGGATGGTTATAGTGAATTAATGAAACGCAGGCAGAAAGCCTTGATCAGAAAACCAGACATCGGCCTATTTTATGTGGGTGGGGGGGGGGTCGGGGGTGGGGGTTCAGAATGTAATAATGCAGTCAAAAGTGACTGTTCTTTGGAGCGCTTTCATCTGTGTGGCCAGTGAAATGACTGATCCTATCTGCTCATATTGACATCTATCGCACGCAAATAACAGTGGGGAACGGTGAGTCCAGCAGGCAGTCCTCCCGTCCTCCACGGCCATTTCTACAAGATGTAATGCCGTACGGCTCAGGAGGCTGACTTGCGGTGCTAGGAACACCGGAGCAGAGCAGGCGATCAGGTTCCATTCCAGCAGCATTACCCCAGCAAAGGTTTTGCTTTTTAGACATTATTCAGGACCAAGCATTCTTCTCCAGACTTCCGCTACATGACTCTTGCCCGCGGGGTCCTGTTCTCCTTAAGCTCTCGCACATTTATATTTTCTCTTTTTTGCCTCCTTGTTCAGCCAAAAACCAACAAACACAGAAGTCGTGATTTGCGTTTTCTTGCCGTGCTTCGTCTTTTTCTTCTTCTTGATTTTTATGGCGGTTAACCCTAACCCTAACGTTATGGTGCAGGAAACCCAAAACCTTGGCCATGTGCTTACTGGCCTAACCCTAACCATACCTTAAGCATAGTTTATCTGCCACAACTATGATCCCCCCCAACCTAAACCTAAGGTGTCTTAGTTTAAACTTCGATACATCTGGAGGTAAGCACTGGTTACGTAGAGAGTCAATATACGACTAAAACCTCCTGGCTCTAATGCTCTAATCAATCTGAGTGCATAACCCAACAGATCATGATGCGTATCAAGGTGATACTGGTTCCGTCAGCCCAGGATTCTCTGGCCAAGAGGGGGGAGTTCCCTACAAAAGAATAATTATCTATTCATATGACATGAGATGAGATCTAAAGCAAAACATTTCATGACATAAAATGAATATTACCGAAGCTAATATTGCCGAGTCATTAGTTGTTTCTGAATTGAAGCCGTTAATAGATATTTTGTCACTGTCTAGAGGCCAGGGTACCACGGTACGGTGGAGTAGCCCCTTCTGGTTTGGAGTGAGTCACTGGACTGAAGGACTTAAAGTATCTCCAGGTCTTGCTTATGACTGGCAGATTGGTGCCGTATCAAAAGTAATGAGGAAACCACCCTGGACTTCTGCGGTGAAGAGGTAGTTAAAGCCTGCCCCTTCATGTTGAAAGAAGGCCAGTTGAGGCCGCTTTGGTATCTGATCAGAATCAGAATCAGAATCAGAAATACTTTATTGATCCCCGGGGGGAAATTGTACTCAGGAGGCCTCCTGGACGCCTCCATACACCATTGGCCAAGAAAGCTTCATGATCCCCGAGGGAGAGCTGAAGAACGCCCCTGTGGGGAAGGACAACCGGGGGACCTCGCTCGGCCTTCTGCCACGGCAACCCGGACCGTATAAGCTTGAAATCTGATGTCGCATCGGTTCATGCCGGGGGGGGGGTTCCCTTTTTAATACAAATGTAGGATGAACGAACAGAAGTGAACGAACTTCATGACATCCATCATGATGGATATCCCTGACATTGATCAGTCCTTACCCACGAACCCGTGAAATGTTCTCTGCATCACCCCCCCCCCCCCCCCCCCAACGCTTTTGGCTAAAACTGGAGCTCCGAACCAGTGGCTCATTACTGTTGGCTTTTTCCTGATAAGCCATCGTCTAGTTGGCTTGTGTTATGTAGCCCGGAAAAACCAAAGCTTTCTCTCCTAGATAATTCGCCATCTCCAATGATGCTACATGACAACCCTGGCTGAAGCACTAATGGTTATATAGGGCTGATGGAGGCTGGCATATTGGTTACCACTAACAGCCCAATATAACATGATGAATTGGGTGAATTGAGAAGGCAAGCCAATTAGATATTCATGCTCAGACAAAATGGATGTGCTCCCTTGCAATGAGACAACAGGAGTGTGTGTGTGTGTGTGTGTGTAAACAGCTGTTGGAGAGGTGGGGGAAGACTGGAGGGTGGAGAGTGAGAGAGGGTGAAGAGAAGCAGGAAGAAAGGTTGCTGTAGGTGTTAGCGAGCTGTTAAGAGGCGTGAAGGTAATGAGCGAACGAACATATAATTCTTTGGACAAGTGGAACAAAGAGACTCGGAGAGAACAGAACATTAGATGAATGGGGGAAGAATGAGAGGGGCAAAAACAATAAGCGGAGAAAGGAGGGGGGGGGGGGGGGGGCCCGGGGGGACAGAGACGGGAGAGGACGAAAACAAAAGAGGAAATATAAGAGCAGAAACGCAGTCAGCTGGGCTCCTCGGCCGTCCCAGTGCAGTGCAGCTGCTTCTTACCTCTTATAATGCCGTCCCATTAATACCACTTACCAGGCTGACACAGCACTAATTAGTGAGAGGCTGGAGGTGGGATAAAGGTGGACCGGCAACCACAGTAGTCTCCAGAAACACCCTCCTTCCCCTTCCACAGACACCACATGCATGGAGCCGCGCGTGCCGCAAACGCGCGAATGCATTTGGGTTTCGCGCAGTCATGTTTTCAGTTCAAATGCGCAGTTGCCGAAACGCCTATTCGGCTGTGTGTAACTCCTGGGTCTCCGTTGCAAGTCGTTTGTGTCTGATTACGGGGTCTCGATTGCAAGTCTGCGGCAATATCCAGGAGGGGGCTCGACACAAAGGTATTCATTATGTGCGCACGAGTTCAAACTCAAGTTTCCCCTTTTTTTTTTCGCTTGAGGCGAACGCATGCAAATAAAAGGGGAAGGGGGCCCTTGCTACACTGCACACCCCTGCGCCAAAACAAGAATAAAATTACAGTTGACACAAACACTCTCAGTAGTCCTCCTCAAATTACGACATGTTAAAATACTCTGGTGGTGTGAATTATCAAAACGAAAAGCCACCTGAAAGAACCGCCACAACGGTTCAAATGCAATCAAATAACAAACAGGATTATCAAAAGGCCGGTTTACTTAAAACCAGGCAATAATCATATCCAACAACGCATAAAATCAATGCCAAACGATACTAATTGAGGGCTGCAAGGCGAGGAAAAGCAGCGGTGGCAGTCTCTACTCTGCAGGGAAATAAAAACACATTACATTGGTCACAGGTGGTCTAATAAATATAGAGGCATTAAGACAAACCCCCCCCCCCCCCTCGACCCGCACATAATTCTACCCCTGACCAGCTGATAGACCACCTATGTTGAGTTTCAGTTTCACTCTTCGTGGGATGAAAGTCCCCAATGTGGTGGAGTCAACATTCAGCCTGTAACCAGGCCTCGTCAAAGCCCTCTTCTTAGCTTTGCTATGCTATGCCATGCTATGCTAGTGGCGTGGCAGCTTAGTTTTAGACCGCAAATATCTCTGCGACTGTTTGGCGGATCGCCGTACCGTTTGGCGCAGATATATCTGTGGTCCGCAGAGGATGAACCCAATGACTTTGGTGATCCTGACGTTTTGGGGGTTTCAGGTGAAATGTCTTCACAACTATTGAAAGGATCGGCACGAGGCGAGGTTTAAACATTCGTTACACTATCATTTTCCAAGCTGGCCACGAGCAAGCTCGACCATTATTTTAATACTTTAATAGAGAATTCACATTATGTTTGAGCTGCAATATACTGCATGTGTGTAACAGGAAGGAAGCTGCATCTTTCTTCACTGTCGGTCTATGTATATGTTTGCCGTAATTTAAATGGACGTGTATGTGACAACGCAGCACGTGCGCGCAGCCGTGATTCATATGCAAATCTATACGAAGACAAAATGTAACACAGCATAATGAGAGAGCCGCATTGCCCGCGTGGCCACGCATCCGCCGTATTTTATGAAAACGGTTGGTTGATCATGAGTTGGCGTTAAGCGATGACCAATTTATTTAATTTGACAGTAAATCATTCCCGGCCTCCCCTGAAGCAGATATTGAATCTGTCCATCTTGTGGTGGGGGATGGGCTGCAATGCAAAACACACGGAGGGTCTGGTATGTATGGCTTTTCCAGAGGGTTACTTTCAGGTTATATGACTATGGGCCTTTGTGCTTTTACTGCGTTTCCCTTAAAGCTGCACGAAACAATATTGTTTTATATGAAAACCTCTGTGCCATAGAGCTCCACTGTAGTCCAAAAACTATTAAAAACACATTAGCGCACCACACTGTTGCACTGGGTGACATGTTCTTTCATTACTATGAACACGCACACTGTAGTTTTTATCATTACTCAATCACACGTACACCGTCCTGCTGCCAGAAGTACTCGGTAGAGGACCAAATGTGAATTAATCCGCCACTGAAAATAGTCCCCCACCAAATGCACTCTTTCTTCCCGTTTTGAGTAACGTTTCATAAAATCTACAGTGTCTGTGGTGGAGTCAGTTAACGTCGCGGTGTTCTCTTATTTTGAAACAAACGCGCGTTTAGCGCACAGAGGAAGTAGATCTGGCAGAATGACTAGTCAGTTTCCGGCTGTTTTTAGGATATTCCTGAGCAATTTTCTAAAAATGAAACTACATATTCGCCATTTTAAAAGATTTACATCTTCAGCTGGACAGAAGACTGGGGCTGAGAGCTACGCGCAGGGTTAGGGAAGTATCGACACATTGGCTTTAGCCTTCTCATGAGCACATCCCCGAAGGCGTGCTCTTTAAGCAACCCTTAATTCAAGGCAGTGGTGACCCCACATTACGACGCCATGTCAGCTTGTGGTCCCTTGTCACAGCTTTGTTCAATAGTTCGGTTGAGCAGATCAACCGAAGAAGGGAAATTGTTTCATTTCAGGTAAATAAAAACTCAAAGATTATGCACTGCTCAAAAAAAATGAAAGGAACACTTTTTAATCAGAGTATAGCATCAAGTTAATTAAACGTCTGGGATATTGATCTGGTCAGTTAAGTAGCAGAGGGGGCTGTTAATCAGTTTCAGCTGCTTTGGTGTTAATGAAATTAACAACAGGTGCACTAGACAACAATGAGACGACCCTCGAAACAGGAATGGTTTTCCAGGTGGAGGCCACTGACATGTTTTTCCCTTCCTCATCTTTTCTGACTGTTTTTCAATAGTTTTGCATTTGGCTAGGGTCAGTGTCACTACTGGTTGCATGAGGCGATACCTGGATCCTACAGAGGTTGCACAGGCAGTCCAACTCCTCCAGGATGGCACATCAATACGTGCCATTGCCAGAAGGTTTGCTGTGTCTCCCAGCCACAGTCTCAAGAGCATGGAGGAGATTCCAGGAGACAGGCAGTTACTCTAGGAGAGCTGGACGGGGCCGTAGAAGGTCCTTAATCCATCAGCAGGACCGGCATCTGCTCCTTTGTGCAAGGAAGAACAGGATGAGCACTGCCAGAGCCCTACAACATGAACTCCAGCAGGCCACTGGAGTGAATGTCTCTGACCGAACAATCAGAAACAGACTTCATGAGGGTGGCCTGAGAGGGCCCGACGTCCTCTGGTGGGCCCTGTGCTCACTGCCCGGCACCGTGGCACTCGATTGGCATTTGCCATAGACCACCAGAATTGGCAGGTCCGCCACTGGCGCCCTGTGCTTTTCACAGATGAGAGCAGGTTCACCCTGAGCACATGTGACAGACGTGACAGGGTCCGGAGAAGCCGTGGAGAACGTTATGCTGCCTGTAACATCGTTCAGCATGACCGGTTTGGTGGTGGCTCAGTGATGGTCTGGGGAGGCATATCCATGGAGGGACGCACAGACCTCTACCCTGGTGCAGTGGGTCCTGGGTTCCTCCTGGTGCACGACAATGCCCGGCCTCATGTGGCGAGAGTATGCAGGCAGTTCCTGGAGGATGAAGGAATTGATACCATTGACTGGCCCCCCACGCTCGCCTGACCTGAATCCAATAGAACACCTCTGGGACATTATGTTTCGGTCCATCCGACGCCGCCAGGTTGCACCTCAGACTGTCCAGGAGCTCAGTGATGCCCTGGTCCAGATCTGGGAGGAGATACCCCGTTGTCAGGCATGCTTACAAGCATGCGGGGGCAATACACAGTCCTGAGTACCATTTTGAGTTGCTGCAATGGAATTCGGGGTGTCTTTGAATTCAGCCCTCTGCAGGTTGATCATTTTCATTTCCATCAAACGATGTGGCATCCTTTCGTTCCTAACACATTATTACAGTCCGTATCAGTATAGATATCCAGCATGATTTTTTTTCTCCCATTGAGATCTGATGTGTTTTCAAAGTGTTCCTTTAATTTTTTTCAGCAGTGTAGAAAAAAAAAAAAGAATCCTAATTTAGATAATCAGCATTTTATTTTTTTTCAATATTTCCTACCCCAGTAATTTTAAACCCTGTGGGTAAACTGGGTTCAATTGGGGAATCTCTTCTGGATATATACTGTATATCATTATATGTCTGTACATACTGTATGTTGACATGACATGTAATTGTCCGCCGCTTAGAGATTTCTCAACCCTTTTGCGCCCTCGCCATCTGCGCTATCTAAACGCATCAGATCCGGACTTTGGACCGCGCCCCGGGTTTGACCTCCTACCGAAGCGCAAACCCCGCCGCGCCGCGGCTCGCGTTGAAAGTCCATTATCCGGCCGATTAAAATGAAAGTTAGCGGAGGGCGCTTTCAATGGGCTGCCACCAAGAACAATACAGTATTATCTCTGCCTGTTTTCCAGCACAACAACAGGCAACGGCAGCGGGAGCAAAGCAGCGCAATAACCTTTACCTTCAGCTGTCAGAAACAAAGCTCTGGTGGATTTCTACTGAACGGCAATCACATTGCTTTTTCTCTCTCTCTCCTCTCGTTCTACTCTCTTTCTCTTCCACACACACACACACACACACACACACACATAACCGCTGCTCTCAAGGTAACATGAAAGGCCCTGGCAGATACAGAGACATTTTAGGGCCCTCATCTATCTCCCATGGCCAGGAGCTCTTGCGCTTAGCAAATGTCAACAGAAAATAATGCACACACAAAGGCAATCTTATTTGTTCAAGAATCGCTCTAGGTCACCGCAATTCACCCAGGCAATGCAGAGGGAGAAGAGCCACCAATACAGCACTACAAAGACCCGACCGCTCTCCCTCCATTTTGTTTTTTGTTTTTTTTGACTGTTTTCTCTCTATTCCCTGTAATCCCCCCCCCCCCACCCCTTCATTTCTTTTTTTCTCTCTCTACCTCTGTTTCTGTTTATCCCTGCTGCTGTGAAACACAAATATAAATCTGGTGTTTTCCAGCAAAAGCTCATCTGGTCAGCACTTTGTCCCCCCCCCTTCTTTCCTCCTTAACTGAATCCATCTCTCTCATCCGCCTCCATATTTCCCTTCTAATAATCAGTTCCATTTTGATTGTTTTGATGAGTGTATTCCTCCACATTATGTATCGCCATTGCGCGGCAGGTAGCTAATCAACTAAAACATTCTCTCTATTATTGCCGCAGCAGATGAGCTAGCAATAGAAAAAAAAACAAACTGGTGAATTCAATAAAGCGCACACCTCCGAGGGGCTTTCATTTGAATGATTGCTCTGCCTTGCTACGTCTCCCTCATTGTGTTTATTTGTCCTCATCCGAACATTCACACCACTTCTCAGTGTTCCTTGTGTGTTGTTGTTGTTTTCCTTCCTCACTTCATAATAAAAAACACTTTGATTTGTAATAATGATATTTCCCTACGGCACGCATTGCTGCCTATGTCTTTGTCTTTTTTGATACCACCACTCAGTCGCTAGAAAGGCCATTTCATTTTCAAATCCTAGGCGTAAGCGCTTTAAAGGGGGGGGGGGGGGGGGGATGTTTTTTGAATTTTAAACAAATTGGGTTTTATTCTCGTAGCCGTGGCCGTCGGCTCTGACGACACTGTTCACGCCCAAGTAATAGCTAAGGTCTTTGAACCCCAGCGGTGCCACGAAAAAGTGGGTCGAAGAGAAGGAGGAGCGGTCAAACTGAAATGCAGGTATGTAATGAACCCTGCATTCCTCAAGAGTCGTGTGCGAGTGTATGCAACTACAATAAAGGTGGTAGGTAAAAGTTGAAGCAGGAAGTGGGTACGTAAACTGTGATGGATGTTTGCAACGGACATTAGCGGTCGTAGTTTGCTGTTCGCGTTCGTTTTCTCCGCCGAATACTTGTGGCTAACCTGGAGGGTTTGTTTGCAACCATTCAGAGTTGGATGCACCTTTACAATATGCTGGGTTAGTATTGGTACCGATACTGACCTTATTGAGCAGATTGGGTATCGGCCATGACTTGACCAATCAGCTTTTAATAGTGCGGACCCCCCCCCCCCCCCAGGGTCAGATGAGTTAGAAAGTAGAGCCATGTGTTCAGCTGTACTCTCAGATTACAAATCCATGCACACGGTTTATAAATGGCCCTCTTGGATTCATGATTGGACTGGCTAACCAAAACTCGATTTGCCAGTCGATTCACGTGACAACCCCCACCCTGTGGTCATGAGATTTGGATAGGGACCGGGAGAATGAGATCGTGGATGCAAGGGCCGAAATGAGATTCCTTCACAGGGTGCCGGGCTCGGGCACGCTTGGGGGACATGGTGCAGAGCGCACCGCTGCTTCTTCACATTGAAAGGAGCCAGTTGTGGTGGTTCAGCAATGGATCAGGACAGCCTCCCGGAAGCCTACTTGTGGAGAACACTACAACCCGAGCAGACCCAGAGCACGCTGGAGGGGAACACCTCAGGGTCCCCCCCAGAAGAACATGGCGAGGGAGAAGGACACCTGAGCTACCTTGGTTTGCCTGCTGTCCCCACAATCTGGATAAGGAAAATGGATGGATGTATATATCACTAAGTGCAATATCGATAATGTTGGAGGATGCATGCTTGCCAGTGCGATCCAGCGGCGAGCTGACATTTGCGAGGTTGCATCAACGACAAACTTTAAACAGTTGGCTTCCAGCATGTAGCTCAATCTCAGGTTGCAGGTACCTGATCCGACAAATATAATGCCAACTTTTTTCAGTCAGGAGCTCCCTCTCAAATGATCCTCAGATTTTGTTGACACAAAAAAACAAACCCCCATGTGCAGCGACCATGATGGGTAGCTGCAGTATCTGTTAGCTGTGGAGCTTTCCCAGCAAATACAAGCAAGGGCAGCCTGCCCTCGGAAAGCTTGAATCCTCGGGAGCTATTTTCCGAGAACAGAGAAATACGTGCTGTTCCAAATGGCCTGGAAGGTGGGGTGAGAAGCCTCTCATTCACCCACATCGCGCACATTCACCGATGGCGTCAGAGCTGCCGTGCAAGGCGGCTGGCCTGCCCATCAGGAGCAACTTGGGGTTCAGTGTCTTGCCCAAGGACACTTCGACACAAGAACCGGAGGAGCCGGGGATCGAACCGTGGGGATTTGATTGAACGGAAATGTTAGGGCCAATTAGTCCTTTACCGAGAATCCTATTCAGACAGACCACAAAGCACACAGAACGGCAGTCCCATTTATTATTTTTTTTTTTTTTTCAGCTAAATTGCCAAACTGGTGGAGATGAGTGCAGGGAGAAAAGGAGGGAAAGCGGAAAGCTGAGGTGGAGCAGAGGCCAGAGAGGGAGCTGTCAGCGCAGATGGGTGGGGGGTTGCAAGGTACAAGCCCCTTTTAAACACTCTGACAGTTAAAGCAATTAAGATGACAGGTAAAAGTTACAGACCAATTAGACGTGGCTCTTTATCGGCCGGGCCCGGAATGAGACAGGGAGGAGAGGCGCTTAATATTCATATCATCCATTCAAATATTTAAAATCAAGCAAGGCGACAGTGACGTTAATTATCAGAAATAACAGCTATCTGGAGTGAAACAAATGATTGGAGTTGTCAATTAGTGCAGCGACAGTTGGTGTGAGGTGAAACGTTCCTTTTTAAATATTCCAAGAGGTGTCTTAAAAGAGCAGGAAGGCGCGGCAGCCGCCACGTCAGGTTCCCGTTTCAGATAGCTTTCACATTTCAGATGTCTTCTCATAACGTCAGAGCCCGACACAATATCCTCACCAAGGTCTCTCTCTCTCTCTCTCTGCTTTTGTTCGTTTGTTCGGCTGCACGTCCCTTGCCAGAGAAATATGCAACGCAGAACAAAGCGGGCGACGCGGCTGGAACATTCGGGTCGATCGGTATTGCTTTAGCGGCACGGCCTTGTGGGTAACTGGAGCCGACGCCTGTATGAGCTGTCGTGGGGTAAAAATGCTGATATTTGAGACAGTTATAGAATCAATAGTGACTAAACTATTAGTTCTCAATGCAACCACTGTGAATAAAATATATAAACGCTGAATGTGGATAACGTAACTCCACATAATAAGGAGTTTAGAATAGGACTAATAGGAGGCGTTCGCTAGCCTACTCGTACTGCTCAAGTGCGAATGAGCGTTGCAGTGCGGTAACACCATTTCAAAAGGCAAGGCAAGAAGGCACGATAACTCGAGGGTTTCTTAACGAAGACGTGAACGAGCCCTGGCAAGTTCAACAAAAACGACTTAAGGCTGAAAGCGAAAAAAAAACGGCTGCCACCTGCTCCCCGGCTACTACGGCTAAACGTACGGTTGCCACGGTTCCTATCTGCTCTCTGCCTTGGCCGCGCATTAAACTCTCCTGTCATTTGTAGATTCCTGCCACTCTCCTCTGCCCCGCGGTGACCCCCGTCGTCCCGTCACCTGACCGCCCCTCGCCCACCTGCTCCCACTTCCTCATTAAGCCTTGCAGTATATATATATATATATATATATATATAGGCCCATTTCTGTTCGGTCGCCGCCGGATTGTCTAATGTGTTTGCTACGTAGCGGTCCAGGCGTCATCTCTCCCTGTTTGACCCCCCCTCCCCCCCGCCTTCTTTTTTTTTTTGGAGACTTAACCCTAACCCCCTCCTCTTCTATTGATGCTTGCCTCTTTCCGCCCACAAGGAACTTTTAACTTCAACTGCCTGGTTCTCTGAGTCTTGAGTGCTTTTGCGTTCAAACCTCGCTACGCTGAGCCGCCGCAATGGTCATATTACACTTCCTTCCTATGAATATTTGCTCATTTTCCTATCCACTTCTACTGAGGCCCGCATAACGGACAAAAGACAAGTGTGGGTTTCCCGTGTGGTGCGATCTTCAGGACGTTTCGGGCAGATTCGAAGATCAGAGTTTAGCTTTCGCGCATGTGCTCAGTCAGCCAGCAGAAACGCCGGCGCACTTTGTTTTAGAATGAAGCACACCTGCTTTCACTGTCACTGACCGAGAAGATAATCTGCACCAACACCGCCGACAGAACAACGGCAAAGAAGTCTCGCACGCGACCGAGACATAGCCTTGCGACACACGACGAAACTACAAGTACTGAATCAGTTCACCACAGGGTTCCCTTTTGATCCGCCTACTGGCCACGAGAAGAACTGCATTGTGAAGGACTTCACCACTGGCATCACCATTTCATTGTGGCGGGTTTTTTGGGTGGTGCTGTTTGGTCCTTGGGGTTGATACGTAGGTAAGGTTGGTACAGAGATGTGTTCGGAGGACTTAACTCATGGGGAAAGTGTACCATAACTCCCCCCCCCCCCCAACTTCCATGGATTAAAAAGAATCACCGCAAGTTTTTAAGTAATTGCACCACTTTTCCGTTTACAGAAACAACAAACAAGCTTCCACGTCACCGCCAACATCACAGAACACGCTCCGTCACCTGGACTATCGGGACACGAAGCTCTTTTGCTCGTTTTCTTTTCATTATGCATCCTTTAACTTTCTCCCTCCTGCGGTATGAGTCATGTGTCGGCAAAGTTCAACTCGCTCCCACGTGTTTGAGCAACATCACTGTCGACACGCCGAGGACAAAAATAATAAAATGCATAGCGAGTGGCACGAAAGCAACAACTTTCTGGTCGAAGAATGCGCCGCTTTGTTTCACGTCTATTAATATCCCACTGCAAGGGCGCGTTGGGGAAGATAATGAGGATGATAGCGTGATTTTATTTGCTCTGCTGTTTCACTCGTTGTGCCTCTGTGACATGCATGTCCAGGCCTCATTACAATAACCAAGCGCAGGTCGAGGTCAATGTAAAACACTGAACTATTCTTAAAGCCTCACCAGTAATGCAGTTTTTACCGCTACACATGTGAAATTAGGAATCTATCTGTCGCTTTATCGCCAGTCCGAACTAGTATAGATTGGCATGGGGTTGACAAGGGCTAGCAGCAGGCAACACATTTTACTACACTCAAAAATGGACTTGCCAAAAGAGGGTAGCCCAGACACGTATGTACCTACGCTCTCACCGCACATGCATTTAATTCCAGGACCAGGCAAGTAATCGTGAGGGCATTATAAAGTGTTACTTGACTGTGACTGTGAGTGTAATGGCGAACATCTGACGTGTTATATAATTATCAGAGAGGAAAGAAAAGCATGTCATCGAGCTAAAATGGATTTTTCTCAACAGCCGGTTGCGAAACGGCCACCGAAATGAAGCCAGGGTCATTTGACGCTGAGGTTGACAAGATAATGGTAGACAATCCAGCCTGCTGAAAAAGGACTAATAATTCAAGGTAAGATAACTTTATTTACCCGGAGGAAAATTGTCGTGCGGCAGTTGCAGTGCAAAGTAGGAGGAGTGCAAATATACACCAATGCCAAAAAACAGGTTAATTGTAAAATATCAAATCTGAAGTAGAGCTAAATGTGTATGTGGTAAACTCAAAATGTTCAAGGATTATGTCCCATAACGTCCTGTAAACCCGAGAGTTGTAATGACCTTAATCTGCGGTAACCCAGAGAGAAAGGGAGAGATTCATTGAACGGAGCCGGAATGGAGGCTAGAGCCTCCACCCTCAGCACCCCAATGCGGGGAAGCTGTTGCAAAGTGGAGTCATTTGTCTTAATATTCTTGCATACAAAAACAACAAACATAATCCTCACATTTATTGCATTTTAACAGCTCCAAGGCGTGAATGGACAGCCAAGCTGATGGACATGGGGTGAGGGATGGGTTGGCTTGGGAGAGTCAATTTAGAATACGAACACTGACAGAGCTTCAAGGTCACCCGTATTGCGTGAACTGCATTTGGAATTGCAGCGCGGGACGTCTCTTGCCGGACAGTTCGTCGGTCAACGTGGACCACGGCAGTCCCAGTCTGAGGGACAGAAAAAGACTACACAGGGCGACAGTGGTCACGTTGTTCACCATGAACGATGCAGGTGTTCTTTGGGTAAGTGCAGTTTTCGCTCAGGCCCTTTCGCAGAGGTGAAAATGCGTTATTCCCCTCGTGTCTAATCAAAATCCATCCTCTCTGTCTGTAGTAAAGCTGCTTGAAAATCGTGGGTAAAAAAAAAAAAAAGATGTCTAACTAAATAAGCGTGCGTTTGTTTGGTCAGTCTTTGTAATTTCCCCCTAAATTTGATCCATCCACTCGGACACACGCTCTCAACGTTCCTGTTCTTCTCCTCAGCCTTGTTGCTGTTTACTGATCAGCCGTATCAGAGCTACTGCTGATGCATGACGGACATTTAGTTCGAGGCTTTGTCAGACCAAAATTGTGATGCCTCAATATTGCGCAAAAACCTTGGGAAAGCAGCGCTTTATCCTCGAGAACTTCTATCCTCGTGGTTACGACAGACAGCCCTCAATGAATGTAGGTGGACAGGTAGATGGATGGATGGACAGCGAGATCTCGTATGTGGGGTTTTATATGGGCCTTGTATGTAGCCGTGTTTGACTGATCTTGGACTTTGAAGGCCAGCAAATACTGGCTCAGTTAGGCCTTGGTGGAAAAGCTGTGTTTAAAGCAGCTGCCAAATCAGCAGATAGCCATTTCATTTTGGGAGTTGACAAAAGCAGAAACGGCAGAGAGCTAACAGAGCCAGGTTCAACATTGTTCAGTGTCACCGGTAACAGCAAACCAGATGCTATAATGCTCGGTGTATCACACAAGTAATGATGAAGTTATTCCAGTGCGCCACGCTTTCGATGCAGCCGGTGGCCAGCAACAACAGCAGTTAGGAACTGGAAGCTGTATTTTAAACTGAAAAACATGGGTCAAGACTGTAATGGTTGGTGTTACATAATACACGACAGTGGCACAGTTACAGTCACAGGTTTGAAGGAAATAATTAAAGTACAGATCCCAAGAAGCATTTCAGTTTAAAAAAAAATCACCAAAATTAGGATAAATTCAACCATGGTACGATGTTTTGTCTGCATTGGAGGAGAAAAGTCGACTGCGACTCCTTTTTAAGGACCTTTTTCGTTATGAAATTGCCAAGATTAAAACTTGTGCACATTCAATGCAATAAATTCTCCATTGGAATGGTCACATTTAACGATACGCTAGAGGTACGTGAATAGTCCCCGACAGCTCCAACTGTAGTTTGTAACAGAAGAATTGATCGGAGAGCAGCAACTCTGACCTTTGGCACCAGAGTGGAAACGGGCAGATTAATTACTTCGACCTAATCTGAACCAACGCACCATCTGATGCCTACATTGGCACTTTTGCTTATTGTGATTGTGTTTCTTGAAGCATCTTCAAATGCTTCATACCCCTTAAACAATCTAAGGTTAAGTCAACGAACCATGATAATTATGAATGTAGAGAGAGTTTGCCTTGGGTTGGTGCTGGTGCCTTGGGTGCCCCGCTTGTGTCTCGTTCGGGCCTATGATCCTGATTGACAGCAATGGTAGTCGCCTGTCTCTCCAATGGGCTCTGGATCTGGCACGATCTGGTCTACTACTACTCTCAGTTCTCTAGGTCTCTTGGACAAATCCAGTCCCAGAATATGCTCGCGCCACCACGCATCGTCACCATCGTTTTTTTTGGGTTTTTTTTTGCACCATACGTAACGTAATGACGTCACCAACTTGCGTCACAAGTTGTACAACATGGTGACGCGAAAGACGGAAGCCGTGGCTTTCAGATGCAAAAGAAGGAATGTTCTGGCTATTATGGTTTTTATTCTCAATCAATTTAAACGACCTCTGCGGGATGCACACACACTTGGACCAAACACACACACACACACACACACACACACACACACTAAGTTCCCTGTCCTCCACTGCTACCTGACATATAAAGACTGCTCATGGCAGAGCTCTTGACTTTAACAATCTCTTGTAAGCTGCTTATCCATCAGGAATAAAGACGGCTGGACACACACACACACACACACACACACACAAGTCAGCCAGCAGCGAGCAGTGTGTAGTCAAGGGAAATACATGAACTGAGAAAAACACGAAAACTCTCATATAGCTTTATATTTGAGTGTCACAGAAAGAACCTGAAAACTTAAACCACTTTGCAGAACCTCCAGTAAAAAAAAAAAAAAATCTGGGGCCAAAGGCCATTTGCAATCCTCCATGTATCTTAGCAACCTCATGCCGCATTCACATCATCTCAGAATCGACCGGACAAACTGTTTTGGAAAAGAACAAAACATCGGTTTTACATCCATGTACCTTGATCTTGGAATCTGTTTTGCTGCGTCTCTAGAGGTTATTTCCTCTCACGCAATTCCAACTGGCATACAACACACAACTCTTGACTTTTCATTTGGTCGGCAAATGCAATCCATCGCTGAGGATAAGGGGCCAGCATCCACGTCATGGCAATCCATCCTCCAAATATTAAAAAGTCCACCTGCTGGTGGTACAGGAGGGAAGGTCTGTGGGAGTAAATAATGCCCATAAAGATTTGAACCTCATGAGCGACTGAATATGTCATTTGTTCAATTTAATCACTACTGAATTCTCAATGTTGGAATCTAAATACCACGGAATTTATACCACTGGAATATTTTACTTGACTTAAAACCATCCATCTGAAATGACGTGGTCTCAATTCTCGGTTGTTAATTATCGACTCAGTTCAGATTGATGCAATTCAACAAGCCTGATTGGTATCTAAAAATTCGAGTTAACACCCCCGCCTGAAACATGATTTTCGCAGTAGATATAAGAGAGTTTGGACTCAAGACTATGGACACGTGTTCCATCTGCGTTGTTTCACATGTTCCTCACGTTCAGTCTATAACAAGCTTAAGACCCCCCCAGGCCAGCGTCCAAAACAAAGCAAGACAATTGTGCTAAAAAATGATGTCTATAGAAAAAGGGAGCTTAATTTCATACAATTTTAGGTGTAAAATGTCTTCAAATTCCTCTATAAAACATCAATAGATACAGTAAAAGCCTAACAAATATCCTTGTAAGTATTTTCCTTCTTCCATTTCCATTCCATTTGTTCTTGGTTTTATATGACGGCCTGTAAATCCCACTGCTTCCCTCACTCTTCTTCTATCCGTTTCCCCCTCTCTTCCTCTCTGTCTCTGAAGAGTGGGGTCACCTCACCCCAATGAAGACACTCGCCCAGCGTTAGAACATCATTTAAGGATTTACCACTTTAGATCCCCCCCACACACACACACACACATATTGGTGTTATTGCCTGGATTTATGCTCTCGCACTTCCCATTTGGGTGAATAGTTTACTGGGGATTGGATTTGAATATCCCCGCTAAGATTTGCGCTACGCAAAGGTGGCCGAGTGGAGCTCACCTTGTTAACTCAGGCAATTAAAGTCCTGTCATACACACATGTCTAGGCTATTATGGAAGGCATGTAGGAAATACAAATGAGCAAGAAAAAAAAACAAGTCTTGATGGAAGCAATGTATTTACTAGGCTCTGAACTGATTTTACATACATACTATAGGCATGGATAGATTAGTGGTTACAGAATAAAATAAAACAGAATGTAAAAAAACAAATACATTTTTTTTTATTTATATTTAGAATTTAGCAGAAATTCCGAATATTAGTCAAGATATTTCACTCACTGTAAGGAGCAATAGTTCCACTGCATCAAGATTAATGACCCCTCTCACTGACTGATATACTGCACACAACAAAATGAATAAAAACATCCACGGTATCTGTGTGTGAATTTCATTCTTTAGGCATTTTCGCCTTCACTGACAGTGACAGTAGAGAGAGACACAGGGGATGGCGTGCAACAGAGGGCTCGGGCCGGACTTGAACTCTGCGATGTGGACCCAGCCTTGATACGTTGTACACGCGCTACCAGATGAGCGACCGGGGCGCTGCTTCCTGGTACACACTACATTCTTAACAGGGAATGGTGCCCAAGCTCTTGACAGTATTTGTCTTGTAAAGCATTCGCTTTGCATGTTTCGAGCAGTGTTGAGCATTTTATTCACATCTCAGCCTTGCCTGGCGAACAGTCTCTCAATGCTGCTCGCTGCTTGGTGGGCACGCAGTGGGAGAACCGCCTGGTCCACTTGTCTGGACGACGTTATTGTGCTGAGCAGAGATGTGTCAGAGATGCTGCAGTGACTTGGCCAGGTTTTTAGCCGACTCCACCGGGCCAACCTGAAATGGAAACCTGCTAAGTGCTGCCTCTTCCACTGCCAGGTAGTCTGCCTGGGTTCCACTTTGTGTCGGAGGACGATGTGGCTACAGACTCCAGCAAAGTTCAGAAGGCGCAGGGGCAGCGGACGGCAACATTGCTTGAGGAGGTCCGCCGAATCGTCTGCCTAGCTTCATACTATTGGCAGTTTGTAAGAAACTGTGCCTCCATAGCCGAGCCCCTACATGCCCTGACAAAGAAACATGCCCGGTTTCACCGAACTGAGGAATGTCAGGCAGCACTCAACCAACTCAAGTGCCTGCCAATCACAGCTCCAGTGCTGGTACTGGACACCAACGCAAGCAATGTTGGCGTCTGCAATTTTGTTACCTATGGGCCTATGGGAGTCACAAGCTGAACAGCGAAACTGAACAGAATTACTGCACCACATAACGAGAACTGCCAGCCATGGTCACATCCCATTTCCGACAGTATCTCGTGGGGCGGCCCTTCATGGTACGCACCGACCACCTTCGGTGGCCTTCAGTGGCTAACAAAAATGAAGGAGCCTGAGGAACAGCTTGCCAGGTGGCTCAAGAAACTCAGTGAGTACCACTTCGAGATCACCCATCGCCCCGTCCAGTTGCACAGCAATGCAGACAGCCTTTCCAGGAGATCCTGCTTCCAGTCCTGTCCATGTAAACCGTCAGGCCCCTCCCTTCATCAGTCACCAGGCTGTGCAGTGCAAGTTGCACTTTTGGCCTGCTGACACACACAACTTAAAGCCCCCTGAGATAATCTACATACTAATACCAACGAAGCTGTGCTGTTTTTGCGGCTGGTCCCCAGAGGCACTGTGACCTACCGGTGAGTGTTGCCACTGGGACTGGGACCTCATGATCCCCTTCTGTCATGGCCTATAGAGCTAATAACACGGTATGACTGGTTTGACTCCCAACCTCGTGATTTGGGGCCAGGAAGTGAGTGCGCCACTGGGCCTGGTAGCCCCCGTGCCTTCAGTTACCTGCCTCCTGTCACATACAGGTTTACAGTTCTCATTTGTCTTCAAAGACACATGTCGATGTACAGTCATGGAAAAAATTATTAGACCACCCTTGTTTTCTTCAATTTCTTGTTCATTTTAATGCCTGGTACCACTAAAGGTACATTTGTTTGGACAAATATAATGATAACAACAAAAATAGCTCATAAGAGTTTAATTTAAGAGCTGATATCTAGCCATTTTCCATGGTTTTCTTGATAATAACCAAAATCACTTAAGTTCTTACATGAATAGCTATGGCATTGTACTGTCAAAAACAGTGCTTTTAGGCATTCCATGTTTTCTTTTCTGTCTGTTTTAGTCACATGATACACACAGGAGTTAGTACTTGATTGCATAACCATTGTTTTTGATGACTGCAGCCATGCGTCTTGGCATGCTCTCCACCAGCTTCTGACATTGTTCTGCTGTCACAGCAGCCCATTCCTGTTGCACAAATTCAAACAAATTTGCTTTGTTTTTGGGCTTGTGGTTCTCCATTTTGAGTTTGATGATTTTCCACAGGTTTTCCATTGGATTTAGGTCTGGTGATTGAGCAGGCCAAGGCATGGTTCGAATGTTCTGGTTCTCCATCCAGGCTTTAACTGACCTTGCCGTGTGGCAAGGGGCATTGTCTTGTTGGAAAATCCAGTCATTCGAGGCAGGAAAGAGTTTTCCAGCTGATGAAAGAAGACTGTTTTCAAGAGTAGCCCTGTACATAACCTGGTTCATTCGCCCTTCACACAATTGCATTTGCCCTGTTCCACCCATACTGAAACAACCCCAGATCATCACTGATCCACCCCCGTGTTTTACTGTAGGCTTCTCCAGGCTTCCTCCTAACCAGTAAGTTGGCTGGAGTGGGCATCAACTCAAAATTGGATTCATCACTGAAGAGAACCTTAGCCCAATCATCAACAGTCCAATCCTTGTGATCCCTAGCAAAGAGTAACCGGGCCTTCCTCTGCCTTTCGTTGATGAAGGGCTTCTTCCGTGCCCTGTGTGACTTCAGACCAGCTTCAAGAAGTCGGTTTCGAACTGTCCTTGCCGAACAAGTCACATTTCTCGACAGTGCCCACTCATTTTTAAGGTCCCTGGAGGTCTGACGACGATTCCTGACACAGGAACAGATGAGTGCACGGTCATCTCGTGGGGTAGAAAGACGTTTCCTGCCTCGACCAGCTAGCAATTTGGTAGTACCATGTTCGGCTTGTTTTTTCTTGGTGTAATGAACGGCTGTCTTGGAGATCTTCAGTTTTTTGGCTACCTGTCTCTCACTCATGCCAATTTCCAGCAGTGCCAAGATGGCTGCCTTTGTGGCTTCACATAATTCTTTTGTTTTAGGCATTATGTGAGAGCTGACAACTTCTGAGTTGTGCTACGGCTTGAATGTAAGCAGGAAACCACTCCAGGCCTTTGCATGTGCAGTGCTGCTTATGACATGAAATGGCCTCTTATATACCCTGGGAATACAATTAAGCTTAAGCATGTCAAATAGGACATAAAGTATTATGTAATCAGCTGCATTTTTTTCTGTTCATTGTATTCTTCAGGTAATATACCTTTAGTGGTACCAGGCATTAAAATGAACAAGAAATTGGAGAAAACAAGGGTGGTCTAATCATTTTTTCCATGACTCTATGTTGCTGTGCTGGAGTAGTGGCAGTGTACCACGGAGCACGGTCTGGAAGCTGAAGCAGGAATGGATAATAATCATAACATTTTACCAGCAAAAACACCGGCATGGTAACATTGTAATTGGGAGCATGTTAGGCACGCTGGAGCTTTGAGCTGAACATCTGCATGCTAAGTACAGCCTCACAGAGCTGGCTGTCTTGTTACCAATTATTTTTATTGTTTCGTTTTCCAAAAGACAGAACATGAACAGGACAACACAACACTGAATACAAAGCAATTAACAAAAGTTTACCCAATGTGGCGTTGTCGGATCTTGTGTCGATTTTGATGGATTTTGTTGGTGTATGCGCACGTGTGTGTAAATGGTGAATCAAATGGTGAATGCATTTATATGGCACTTTTATCAAAATTCATAAACACACACTTCCACACTGCACCATTCGGGAGCTCCAGGACAGGTCAGCAGGGTCAGGCCTGCTGGGTGAATATCACCTCGCTACCATGTTTCCAATATTGTTATTTTGGTGATTTGTGTGTGTTAATATGTGACTGATATTGATCCGGCTTTGGGTCGCCTCCAGGCCCTTACAGGAGGGAGCTTGATCCCTTCCTATACTGCTCACACACCCTAAGGAGGGGGCATGTTTATCCGGGTCTGGCTGTCGGATTCAGTTGTGAGCTTGGTTGAGGGGAGGAATAAGGTGACCCAGCCTTCCCTCCCCATGCTGCTCACTCCGGAGAGATCTGTCAGGGTGCCCTGAATCGACACACTCCAGCCACCAGGGACAAGGCAGGGCATTACCTTGACAATTCCCATGTGCTTTAATAATGAGGTGGTAGGGGAGGAGGTATTATCCGCGATAATAATAATAGAGAGGAACAGAGAGATCGATTTCTGTCCCATTTTAAAAACATGCTCTGTTGAGCATCGTATACTGTATGAGTTGTAGGCTGGAAGATGTTTTTGCAAATGTGGTCCCAGTCATTGGCATCAGGCGTGATGGATAAGACTAGTCCCCATTTTATTGATGGTGTGGATAGAGTCTAGTAATCATGCAACCTGACCTCACCTCAAACTGCAACAAAAGCTATGTTATTTGTACGGAACGGAAAATCCTGAAATGCTTAAAAATGGCCGCCATCCGCCCCCCGTGTGACAATAATTATTTCTATTATGATTATTTGAAAGGGTTACAATCATCACAATGTGAATGTGCGTGTGAATGGCTGGATGAGACCTGATCTGTAGAGTGCTTTGGGAACCGTTACGGTTGAAAAGCGCTATATAAGTGAAGACCATTTGCCATTGCCATTTCCATATATAAATGGCTCACTAACACCTGCTGAGTATGCCTACAAGAAGAAGGATCAAGCTGTCACTCAGTCTTGTGTAAGGAAGTCTCGTGTAAGGACTGATAGAGATCCACAGCTTCTCTGCATAGTAGCACAGACTATGAAGCTATCCCCCTATTTGAGTCCTATCTCCAGCTTCAAGGAGCAAACAAAGCCTCGCAGATGCCACCAGGGATCTTACTGGGACCTCATGTCCCAGCAGGTAATGCCGTTGATGGCAGCCAGTATGTCTCGGATGGTGGAGCGCTTGTTCAAGGCATCCCATGGTCGGCATGGATCTACTCATAAAGACTCATAAAATGTGCCACCAGTGTGCGGAGAATGTAAGGTAACTACGGCAAGGTTTTAGTGGTGTTTGACGGGGTATGAAAGTGACAACTCACATTACACGACACACCACACTACTGTGACATTTACAGCCGACACGATTGTCACAATGCAGAGGGAACAGTTCCTGGTCCACAGGCGGAACAAGCAGTGATTTAGTTCCATGCACCACCAATACTGCGCTCGTGGGAGATGACGGATGCCTTAGTCCTCTGACTCCTACGACCTGTTCTTTTGTTCTAAGTCGAGGAAGAACTCAAAGATGTTAATAATCTGTGAAGTTGAGGGAGGAAGACCTAGGTTGGCGGCCATAGTAGTGAATTTTGTTTGGATGGATGACTTGAGTGGCAGATGTTTCAAAAAGTGGGAGAATGAAACGAGGGTGTCCTGCCTCGTTCGATACACGTGGCAATTGAGTGGTTTGTTGTTAATTAGAAAATCAGGGTTGTTCCAGATGGGAGACGGTTTGCCGTGGGAGGCGTGAAATTGCAGGACTGCCGCAGCTCGCCGCGACATTCACCTCAACGAGACCCTCACCGCCATTTCAATTTAGTTAAGAGCGTCATGACATGAATCACAATCATCCCTGGCATCTGACTGATTTCCCCGCTTCGACTTAGTAGTTTCCCTATGACCTCAGGAATCACTTGGGGCTTACCTTTTTTAAAGGTAGATTTAAACGGGCAGACGTACATTTATTATGAACAAATGAAGAATTGGGCATCCGGACCTCCATCGCTGCAGACACCGTTTATAAGCCTTGTGTGAGGAAATAAAAGTCCTCTCAGTGTTAATGGAATGTGTTTATTGACACACCCTTGATGAATACTGGCAATATGCAAGGCAAACAAGGTGTGTCAAGGACTGTCAGCAGAAACTCCCTCAACTCATTTAGCATTATCTCTGAGGGCTGAGGACACAATGTGCTGTTAGCTTTATAATATTATGCAAGTGTCAAAATACAGTCCAATCAAATGACAATAATAACCGCAGACGTTTTAATGGGATTCGGAATAGTGTCACCTGAGAGCACGCTCATCAATGTGTATGTGTGTGTGTGTGTGTGTGTGTGAGAGAGTGTGAGTGTCTGGGGGCCCATTCATGTGGAAGCTCTTTTACCTCTGGGGAGTTCACGCGCAAGTCCCAATTCTATTAAAATTCTACTGCAATCACTTTAATTTTCAGTTAAACATACTGAAGCAATTAAACATGATGAGGTGGTAATAGAGGGAAAGCAAGTGTATCTCTACTTTCAGATAGTCACAGGGAAAGAAAAAAAAAAGAAGAAGGCCTCGCTGCATCTTTGTTTCACAGGACCGTGCAGGTTGAAGTGGCCGCGATCAAGCCTGGAATGGACACCAAGAGAAAAATCACCGAGCTCTATGCATCAGTTTGCCTGTGATTGTGATAGACACGACTGGGGAGATTTGCATTTGTAAATATATGCTAATTGTCCCAGCCATCCGACCTGCATAAACTCAACTCCTAACCATGCATCATGCTGTCCCAAATGAATGCTGACGTCCCCGTCTGGGACAATGGTTAACAAACATGTCCCCTGGTTTTCATAGGTAATTTTATCCCCTCCCTTAGGGCTCAGTTGAGCCTGTCCCTCTCCCAGGATTCAAATTCAAATGCCTAAATATGATCTGTGTTCATGTTTAACTGACAAAGACGTCTAGTAGCTGCGTGACGCAGCACCACGAAACCTCTTAGAAGGGAGGTTGGGGTGGTTGCTGTCTGTTCGACAGTGGTTCCTTATAGCCACGACATTGTTCCCTAACCCTAACAAATCATTTATTATTTCAACCATGACAACAATGGCTACCTTCATTTGCGGGTGGGGGGGGGGGGGGGGGGGTAGAGCTAACTGGAGCCTTCGGTCTGGCACCAAGTTTGCTCGAAAGGATCTCCAGCCCGGGAAGGAGCCGGTTCCCGAGCAAGGCACAGCGGAGTCGAGTTCCCGTTCAGCCAGGATAGCGTTAGCAGGGCCAATGCTAACCAGGGATTCAGTGAGCCGTCGACAAAGATTCATGCAGCTGGAACAGAACCCAGCCGCTGCGGTAAGGATTCAGCCTTAATGGTACGAGGTCCACCAGGTGAGCTACCAGGAGTTTACCATCTTCACCTGTGCAACCACCTGTCCCTGACCTAATGGTCAAGATGTTGTGCGACACCGTTTGCAGTTCATTCAAATCCACAGACAACGTGATAGATGCTCAACAGTGGACAGTTTGTCCAAAATATCAAATCAGTTAGCTCTTCCAGTGTTCCTCTTCTTTGATAACTCCAAATAAATACAGAGGCTGCTCTTTCCGTTGACTTGAGCCTTCCGCCTCCAAATATCTGTGCACGGCCCTGACTCTTTTATTCATTTCCACTCCCTTTCTCTGCACTTATTCTCACGCAGAGACACACCGACGCGCACGCAGAGACACATGCTAGGCCTAATCCTGAGGAGCGGTAGCAGTGCACCAGGCAGTGTCTTTCAGATGTGTCTTGATCAAGGCAGCAGCCTCGCTCTTTGATGTCTAACATGATTAGCTTTTAGGGAAACGCTGGATCTTTCATAAAAGTGTGTTGGCGCCCTCGGCGGGGGGCCGTTTGGGAAGGCATCACAATCAGTGCAGAGCGAGGAGGGAAGAGAGAGAGGGGGGGGGGGGGGGGTTTGAGTGTGTGTGTGTGTGTGTGTGTGTGGGGGTCTGAATCAACTAAATGACTTCTGTAGCTTTGTTTGTCTACAAGGCCAGGGGAAGAAGGAGAATGTGAGGAAGAAAGAGGAATAAAAAATTTGTCATATTCGTCTTTATATGAAGTATGAAGTGAAATTTGCACTATAGATTTATTTTGTGCAGCGTCGAAGCAGATCCAGTATTATTTTGTAAAACTATTTAATACAATCATGATGACCACTTCAGCCATACTGTACGGTCTATAGGCTTTAGAGATCTTTCTGGTTCTTGTAAGACAACAATGTTAGTGTTTATCCCCCCCCCCACATTAAAGGGTAGAGATAGGTTGGAAGTCTTAATATTAATGTCATAAAACACTCCCATGCCCATATATAGATAATTATTTTACAGCAAACATAAACCCCTTTAGCATCTCTGCTGGGCGTGGCTGGGTGTGCATATGTAACCGCACCCAACAGCCCAACAGTGATGTCACAATGTACTGACCACAGCCTGGAGTACACATCTACGCCACTGCGAGGTGAGAAGTTAAACCACTAGAGGTCAGCAGAAACCCTATTTTCAGCTGCTTTTAAGTTGCTCTTTAAGGTGAGGCAGCGCTGTAAAAATATTAGGATACCCTTTAATTTTACTTGTACTTCGCTACATTTCAAGTCGCATAAAGACAAACGTCGCACGAGAAAGTCATGATAGGAGGTTGGACTTCCTGCGCCAGGCTCAGGAAGTCCAACCTGCCTCAGGAGCTGCTGGTCCAGTTCTACACTGCAATCACCCATGCCTATTTTGGATCAGCCATCTTGCTGATAGACTTGCGGAGAAGGTCATTGGTGCCAACCTGCCCCCCATTCAGGAGTCAGGAAACTGGTCGGAAATATCGCAGCGGATCCATCACACCCTGGACACAACCTGTTCCATCCCTCCCCCCCCCCCCCGCTAGGAGCCACAGAGCACTGCTGTACGCCAAAACAACCAGGAACACAGGACACAGTTTCATACCAAAGGCCATCACTGTAACGGACAGTTAAACCAGTCATACAGTGTGAATAACCCTATAGCACCAAAACACCCCACTTACCTCCATTATATATTACATTTTTTATAGTTTAACATGTGCATACCATCGTCCACTGTCACTGCCGATAGAAATCCTGCATGCTGGGTGTACTGTATATAGACATGCTGCATATACAGGCACTCTACATGATCAATATTTATCTTTTTATATTTCCCCCCCCCCCCACATGTGTACATAATAGTCTGTCCATTCTTTCACCTTTTCAGAGAGAGATGGATGGAGAAAAAAAAAAAAAAGAAGATGAATGAAATAGGACAAAGGAAACCTGGAGCATCACTGAGGTAAAAAAAAAAAGAAAAAAAAGAAAGTGGAGACAGGGAGGACAGATGTTGAAGGAGAATTACAGGACGGAAAAACCCGACATGAAAAAAAAAGGCAGAATGGAGATGATGGCGGAGAACAGAGGAGGAGGAGGAGGAGGAAGACACGCAACGCTAATCCTGACTATCGGCCTCACCAATTAGCTCACTGTAGCACTGCTTGTAATTCCACCAAATAACAGGCGATGCTTCGTAAGGGGAATTCAATTAATTGCTATTTTGATTATATTTGTCTCTCCCTCATGACGTATTTATCTCTGCCGCTGTTTCAATTTCTCCCGGAATTATGTTCATTTACATGCACCTCCTGCTAATCCACCTCTATCTGTTTTAATGAAGCTAAGGAGATTAACAGATTCTCTTTCTCCACCTCTCTCTCTCTCTCTCTCTCTCTCACACACACACACACACACACGCACACACAAACCCACATGCATATACACACTTGCTACTGGGAGTACTGGGGTTAGACTGATATACTGAGCCAATATTGGCCTTGTTAGGAATCAATCCGATGAACCGGACGGTGTCATCCATCTCTGGTAATAATATATTAGCAGTAGCGGTGCACCAGCAAATCAAGATGATGATGTATTATTATTATTATTATTATTATTAATGACACGTGACACTCAAACTACACCTATGTTATATAGTTTGGTGAGCTGTGCACTCAAATCACCCCAAATGTTTCCAGCAATGTTCAAATGCATGCCATTTTGCAACACGTGTCGTCCAGCAGAGACCTAATTGACTGGCTCCCGGCTCTGCTGTCCATCCCCCCCAGTCTGCTCACCTGCCTCACATCAGCCCATCAGCCTGCAGTATATCTACAGCGGCTCCTCAACCACTCGTCGCCAGGTTGTCGCCTCAACCGCAAGCGGTAGCCCCACCACCAGGCCCCATCCAAAATTCCCCCATACGTGACGTAACGTGAATGTGAATGAAACTCCGCCGTTTAAGGGAAATGGGTGGCGTGGTTAGCCTAGCTTAGCATAAAAGACTCTCTCTGCCCGAAGCTCAGAAGTGCACCTACTTAACACCCATGAAACTTACCGCTTAACAAACACGTGAAACGTGAAAAACAACGACGACTGTAATTTGGGTGAAAATGATCCCTTAACCTGTGTTCCAGTCTTGGGCTCACTGCTGTCAGCGGCGATTGCAGCGGACAAGAATACAATTCATAAGAGAGACACTTCATCGTGTGAGATTTTAGTTTTTTTTTTTTCTGGCTGTGGTCAGAACAAAATCCTCGCAAGCCATTGATTTTTAGCACCTACTGCTAAAAGCTAACATTACCCTCCCCATTATGTCGAGTGACGCTTGTGTACATTCACATGCTTCACGCACAAAGAGCAACCTCTTTCTCCTTGTGAGTGCGCGTACGTGTGGCTGTTGCCATGGCAACATCACACTTAGCAGCGGTGTTACACAACCGACACTTGACTCTGCCCATTGTTGTGTGTCTTACGTCGTCAAGACTGTTCTCCGGGTTCACACACAGCCACGCATGGTAGAGAGAGGCAGACACACAGAGAGAGAGAGAGAGAGAATTTAGACAATGAAAGCTCCGCTCGCCGGTCACCACCGCGCAGATGACGTGGAGATGGCAGCGGATGGCATCCGGGACATTTTGGCTTCATTTTTGTACAGTGGGAGGAAGTTGAGAGGCGTCGGCCATCTTTATATACACAGCCCATGCTGTCACTCACTTTTAGCTCCGCATTGGCTGCCATCCTTCTCGGCGGAGGGGGACGACTGCCCTCGCAACGGAGTCATCACAAATCGTCTCTTAAGGATATTTCATGTTGGTCATCCTCATCCCTAAAGCTTATATATATACATATATATATATACATATTAGAGAAAGATCATGGTTATGGTAAAAAAGAGAAGCAACTGACACACTACATGCTATTAAACTTAAAATAAAGACCTGCGTAATGGTCCGGTATGAACATAATTCCTAGGGATAGCATAGATATGACATGAGACACATGTCGGAAATCCCGATGTTTGATAGCAAGGATGAAGGGATGCTAGTGAAAAAAAAAAAAAATGAAGAAAGGAGGGATCCTTGGCCAGTGCCAGATAACCACTCTGCTACCAAGGATGTGTGTGTTTGAGTGCGTGACCGTGGGCTCTCGATAATCACAGCCTCTAATCCTCTCTTCCAAGTGCAGAACACACAACCCTCCATGTTTACCTTTAATAACACACACACACACACACACACACAAACCAGTCCTTCAAAACTGGCCACTTCAAAACCTGCAGCAACAACCAAACAAGGTGTTACATGAGAGCAGCTAGCCAAAGACCTGAGGCTGGGTTAGCTGCAGCCGGCAGGCAGGGAAACATGCAGCGGACTGTACTGTAGGTACAGAATGTACAGTGCATGCGCAGCGCTGTCAGTGTGGATAGGAACCGCACGATGTTTCGTTATGACCCTTGAAATCACCTCCAGTTGTGCTCCTCTGTCCACAGATTCGGTTTACCTGCACTGAAGGGGCTCCTATAGACTCAAGCAGATGGATCGCACAACAAATAATAAATCAGATCATTCCTTGGTGGCCTTGCATGTATCACAATGCAAGGCATTAGCATAATACACCCTAAGGTGGCATTCAGACCAAATCCGGCGTTGCGGCGACTAACGCAGAGTTGCGCGGCGGTGCCGGACGCCGGGTGGCATTTCTCCAAAAGTCTCAACTTTTTCGCCGCAGCGCATCCCAATTCCATACTGTATGCTGATTCGACCCTAGTTTTGAGTATATCACACTGGAAAAGCGACTTGTACAAAGTGTCATGGCCGACATTGCCATGCATAGAGTCATGCCGCAAACGTGGCAAAGAAATCTCATTGCAGTTGTCGAGATATCTGTCTCTTGGACCTGTGGCCCATTGAGGCCAAAATGTGAGGATATCTTTAAATCTGTGAATAAATAACTCCAGAATATGAACATGCATTTACCTATATATATATATATATATATATATATATATATATATGTTTATAGCACTGGAAAAACCTCTTCAAGGGTCTGTTTAATGGTCGTTTTACAACCCGGGGTTGCATGACGAAACGTATCTTTGCCGTCCCTTTATGCTACACACACACACACACAACACAGAGCAACAACAAAACCATTCATTTTGATGATGTGACGGGGATGTATTTGAAAGTGTCACGGCGTGGGGAAAGAAGCTGCTCTGATCACCTCTAGTCTCCTCCTCCTTTCCCCTAAAATCAATGATCAGCTCTTTGGTTTTTTGCTGACTTTCAGCAGTAGGTTGTTGTGCACCACTCAGCAAGATTGTTGATTTCCTCCTGATATGAAGTGTCATCACTTGTTTGTAATCCGGTTGATGGTGGCGGCGTCATCCGCAGACTTCACAACGGAGTTCTCTCCACGTCAAGGATTACAGGAGAGGGCCGAGCACACAGCCCTGAGGGGGGGGGGGGGGGGGCGGGCGCTGGTGTTCAGAACCAGAGTGGAGGAGATGGGAGCGTGTGAGGAAGTGCAATATCCAGTAGCAGAGTGTGGTACTCAAGTTTGCCAATCCGTTTTATGGGGTTGACGTTGGTCTGGTGGCGCTCCCTGCAAGCCTCTATGCACTCTCCGCCTCTGACAAAGCGGATGAATGTTGGTCCTTTTTGTTTTGGCCTGATCGTCCTGGCTTCCTCCTCCACCTCTGATGTTATTGCTGTCAGGACCTTAACATGCCTCCATGGGTACCTTCCCTCTGTCGGTTCTTTCTTACATGATCATAGGAAGTGCCTTGTTTTAGCCCCCCCGCAGAACAAGGTTTGTTGGGCTTGGTAGAAGGTTGTATACCTCCTGCTGGCCTCCATTGTCAGTCCATGATATCGTTCTCTCCCCGACTCCGTCCCAGCCTGTCAACTTGCCTTGCTCCCTCAATCTGTCTCATTTCTGTCAGAACAAGGTCCCCTCTCTCCCGCAGGTACAGTACAGCCGATGCCGCAGTGTCCTACTGCTACTGCCCCCAGAATCTCCTTATTGTGTGTGGGGGGTGGGGGGACTCTGCCCCTTTTGCTTCTGATGTTGCTGACCACTTCCTCCCAGTGCGGATCTCGTCTCTCAGCATGCCAGGCCTTGCGCACCTGGTAGTCTTCGGTCAGGCCTTGGAATGGCAACTCTAACTTTGTAGGTTTATGCTGCTGAAACTCTGGGGAACGCCGAGCCATCTCCTCTCCATTGTTTCTACCGTTTGTGCACCATGAGAAGCCAGAGGAGTTTGGTACACCATGCTTTGCACCTCCCCAGCAGCCAGATCTTCTTCAACATCTGCATCCAGTCAATTGGCCTGCTCTGTTATATTTTTTGGACACTTGCTGTGTCGCGAAGCGAGTCGTCAAACCATTTAAACATTGCCATTGTAATAATGATAATACACATTTCCCGTGGACTATTGATTTAGTAGACACCCTGAGGACGATAGTAAAATGTTACAGCCTATACTGTCAAAGTAATTGGGGTGTTGAGTTTGTTTTGCATGAATTATGCAAAATGATAATCCTGGAAAGCACTTCAATAAAGCATTAGGCAAAGGTCACATGCTACGATGTCTCATTATTCTAATCACACTTCCATTACAACATCAATATCTAATGCAGAAGGCATCCATAAGCCATTTGTAAATAAAACATTTACAAGAACAGAGCCTTTCTGGATGCTGATGTTTATCTCACTCCAGGGCCTCCGCTGCCATTGATTACAATGTTTTCCTCTGCCGTGCTGCTCTCAATTTGCTTATGTGCACAGTTTTGCAGCACTGGCTTCCTCATCTTACATAATAATCGAGGATGCCGACCAATTTTCATGGACATCATCAGATTTCCATGATTGCGGGCCAACACACAAGCCTGTGGATTTGAAATTGAATTCTCCTAATTCTACATGCCGCAGACTTGATCGAATCATAGGGCATTAACAAATGTTTTCCGTTATGCTGTTTCTGACCCTAATATCCTAATGATATGGAAATTGATAATTATTCTGTCATACACACAGCTTCCAGCGGACATGGTTTTATTGAATATCTCAGAAGGATGTGGATATCTTTCACAAACAATTTGCTTAATATTGCGTTTTCTCCCCTCAGATCATTTATGTGGGCCAGGGGCGATATGAGATTGAAATGTCGCAGTATTAGCTTTCGTGAAGCTGAAAACGTACAATAACGCATTAATGGTCGGGGGTGGTGGTTGGATGTTGATTTATGTCGCTGTGAGTTGACCCCATGTCACAACATTGAGTAGGGTGTATGGCAGTCCAGGACCTGCAAATGGAGCCAATAATACCTTTTTATTACTGCCGAGCATCATGGATCCCTGCCTCATGGGAGACGTGCAGTGAGCTCAGCAGAATACGCTGTAAATAAACATTCATTAAATGACTGGGGCATATTATGTGAAAACAATGAAGTACACATAGACATAAACATGAGAACAGTGATAACATAAGCAACATAAATATAAAAGAATACCAGCATGAGTAAAATGCAGACACTGAATCAATGAAGCCAAATCATTGAGTGCTTTTATAGATTATTAGCAGGATTTTGAAGGTGATTCTGTGCTGTAGCGATTACGTACTTTCAGGACCTGAGCAATGCATTCAAATGTTTGTGTATATGTAATGGCTCTGGCTGCTGCATTCTGAATGAGCTGGAGCCGTCCCACTGATTGAGATCAGTATCCAAAATAATGCCAAGTTTCCCGACTTTCTCACTGCATTTCTGTATTCATTAGAGACAACGATGCCAAGCGCAAATACATTTTCTGCCTCTTAACTTTTAGCACCAGCTGTGAGTATCTCAGCTATGCCTGTGTTCAGCTGTAAAAAGGTTTCTGGACAGCCACCAATTAATATCATCAATAGAGTTTACCAATTTGTTCAGAGGAAAGTTAAACGTACAGCAGTGTGTCATCGGCGTGTGAATGGTAGGCTACGTTATGTTTCTTAATGATAATATGAAACAGAACCATGTACAGATTGACTCCTGACTGGTGAAAAATTGACACAAATTTGGTCCTACTGTTAGGACAAGTAAAAGCATTTTATGACATTTCTCAATTTAGGAACTCACTCCCGTCTCTGCTGATATTTTCAAGAGTGCAAATGAGTAATATGTGCGCACAATTTATTGATTGGAGAGCATATTCCAAGGACGCAAATACATTTTATTAAAACCGGATGTGCCAGGTCGCAGCATTACCCAGTCTTTTTTTATAAAACTGACATTAATTTCTCGTGCGACTGGTACAGACATAGGTCCAGGACACATTGCTTTTGATCTTGTCATTTAACTGCAGTCACGGGGGGGCAGCATCTCTCACTGGGGATGACACGCTCACCACTGCTGCTCTCACTATGAACGTTGGTTTTCCTCGATCAAAAACAGTATGATGTAGTGCACGAGCTGCAAATGGGCCATATGGCCCATATTAGCTGCTTAGCCATTCAGAGCTTGGGGGAGAATTCCCTCATCGAGTGGAACTCAAAGATTAGCTTGTCATGTAAGATTTATGAATTTTCATCTAAAATAACTGTGATTAATACGAGCTATTAGACCCACTGATTTGCTCCTGCCCCCACCTTTATGTTAAACATGGCTGTTTCTAAACCCAGGATACGCACACACACACACACACATTTGTTTTACAATATTGGTGGGTACCCTGGCCTCATTAGATTCTTTTTGCCTAGTTTTAAACAAGTTATAACTAAAACCTAGATTTGTAAGTGCAGAGATTATGTGAATTGAGTGAGATGCTCTTCTGGGTAAATACTGAGGAATTCTATTAGTGTTTGATGATTAGATATTAGAGAGAAATGTGTTGTTTAATTGAAAGGGAGCGGTTGCATTTCTTAGTTATTTAACTGGTAAGTTTATTACACCTGATTTCAGCACCAGGAGATGTCCACATTGTGACATCTCAAATAGCAAACAGGCAGTTACTCTACATGTGAGGGCACTGCGTTCATTACATTTTCATTGAGATGACATTGGACATTCTGCATTTTGCTTTGTGGAACGTGCCTAAAAGGTTTTTATGTCGCTCAATGAGAAAACATTTTAGATTTGGTTGCGTATTGTTAATAGAGGGTAAGCTGGGTCGATCCCTGGCCTTCTGTGATGAAGGTTTTGGGGAGATTGGTCAACTTATGCCGAGAAGTGAAACAACATCAGCGACCTCCGATGCTTGCAGCCTTCACGCTGAAAAGGGGCGAGATTTGGATCTGACTCCTTGTGACTTGGAGAGCCTGGTTAGATGTTCTGTCAGTCCAGACCACAACATAACAGTCTGACATAAGGGAGTCCCTTTTGGACTGGGTGGTCCATGTTGATTCAGCAGTGTGCTCCCTGGTCTTAGGTCAGGATGCGGTTCTCATCATCCACTCTCTCTCTGTCCTCCTCCTCCTCCTCCTCCTCATTTATAAGATGCTGTGCTCTGTGTAGGAGGCACCTCACTACTGATCCTTGATGGCGTAAATGCTGGTTAGAGTTAGAGATGAGAAACTGGCCTGTGTGAATGGACTTCCCGTGCACTGTTGTCTTTGTGCGTCCGTCAGTCTTTTTGCATGAACACAGGCGTGTGTGAACCAGCAGCTTAGCATCCACTTCCTGTGCACTCATTAACTGAAGTAAGGCCGGGAGATGTGGTTTGAAAGCTTTGGAAACAACAAGTGCGTTCTGTCAAGCTGCTGTGTCAAGGGTCAAGAACAAACCCTCACACTCAATATGTAGCTTTTGTAGGAATGCTAGTTCAAAAATTATGCACATTTTGATTCGAGTTTCTGCTCTCTCTGTCTCAATCTCTCACCCTCACTACACACACACAAAAAAATAAAATATAATTTAATAGTTTGGGACAAGAAGCAATTTTTCAACAAATATGTTTGGGTAGTCATCTAAGCTCTTCTATTGTCCAACTATTCACTTATAGGCCAGACATGCAGAGCTTCGTGCTGCCACCTGGGTTTCAGACCGGGGAAAAAGACTGTATTAGTTGATTGTCATCTGCATAGCTGGGGTAGGAACAGCCATGCGAGTGAACAAAAGAGCCAGGTGATTTTGGTGTAAAGAGAAAAGAGGAAGGGACCCACAACAGAATCCTGAGGGATCCCAGTCGTGAGGCTACAAGGTTCAGACGCAGCGCAGAATGTGAACAGGGAGAGTGCGGCGCCTGCGATTCTCAGTCCTCGGAGGGTAGAGAGGAGGATCTGGTGGTTCACTTTGTCAAGCGCTGCTGAAAGGTCCAGCAGGATGACAACAGAGGAGAGGGAGGCTGCCCTAGGAGTGTGCAGTTCCTCTGCAATGGGGAGGAAACCAGACTGGTGGGGGTCAAGGAAGTTGTTCTTGGTCTATAGTATTTACGAAAAGGAATGGATTGGAAAAAATCGGGAATATAGACAAAGCAAAAAGATACTTTGTCCCGACGATGTTGGCCTGTTACCTCACTTGTCCTCCCACAAAGGACTCCTTGCGAAAGATTTGACAAGTCTTTCGCAAGACAAGTGCCGATTGGTCCACTGGCTACAGAAGTGCTGACCACGCACCCTGTTAATTAGTAATACAATGAACCTGGTGGTGACGGCTTGGCAAAAGACACAAACCGTTTGTACAGATCAGGGAGGAGGTGTGATTTCTAAAATCCTGAACTGTATTAGGAATGAGCTGTCTTAAAATTGCACCGGCTTCAGATTAGTTCACCACAACCCTAGCTTGCAGTAAAGTAAGTAATCAGATTGAAGTCTATTGACACCACAGGAACAGCACACAATTAGGCCGAGTAGTTATCCAACACAGCAGATAGAGCACAGTCAAGCAGAGAAAATGCCTCTTTGAAAAGTAAATATACTCTAAATCTAGCAGTTCTTGAAGAAAGCTACCCCCGGGAGTCAGAATGCACACTGCAATAGGGCTGGGCGGTACAGCCGAACATTTTGTCTAGATAAAATGATTAACTTCAGTCGACTTTTGTTTGTGACTCGTAGCGCGCCCGGTTATCAAGGAATACGATTGGCCGCCGCCAGGACGTATTTGTACATGTGCGTCCATGGCGGTTTGCATTTAATTAATCTAAGTGAAACACTGCATCGAGCAATTTTCTTATCGCTATAGATGAAGTGTCTTTCGCCGGAACACAACACAGCTATTGTTTTATCGCCCAGGCCTTCACTGCACGTGCACGAGCATGCTTGCCTTAATCTCGTTTTGTCCTGCTGAGAGAAGACAGAGAGCAGACACTGCCGTCACAACAACCTTGAACCGGTGTATGCAGCAAACCAGGCACGAGAAAGGGGTCTTTGTTATGAGAGGGATCAATGTTTGTTACTCAGTATAAAAGACGGATAGACATTCCTATTAGACAACACAAAGGCCGCAAATATTGCCGTGACATTTCCACGTCGGAATCTCTCTCCGTGCGCGCGAACGAATAACTTGCACTCACGTTGGTTTCAGCCGGAGACAGAATTTCTCTGCAGACGCTCCACAACACATCAGAGTGTCAGAGAAAGAAAGGTATTAGGTATTAGAAAGGTATATAACCAGTATTTCCGACATCTCAAAAAGCAGATATGGTTCAAACTGACCCCGCAACATAATTGGAGTGTTAAAAAAAACAAAGTATGTTTAAATGGTCACGCCATTGTGCTTAATTGCATTGTTTTGCGAAAGTGTGGCATTAATCTTTGAAGGCCTGCACTACCCAACGCCTTGAAAAGAACATATCAGGGGAAATAGTTAAAAGCAAGTACATAAAAGCCCTAGCCTTAAACCAGCCTCTTATATTATCTCAACTCTCTTTTTTTTGTTTTTGGACTTCTTCATTTGTCTCATATCAGGATCGACAAGCACACGTACATCAACGCGCAAAGGCACACACACACAAGACACACAAAGAGACTAATCTACTTAACCAAAACCATTTAAGAGCCCTTTAGCAACATACAGTAGCATAATATGTAGATTACGAGCGTGTACAGTAATCTTTGCTGCTCTGCAGGCGTGGAGACAAGCCTCTTTGTGTTTTCCATTGTGCGTTAGTCAGCATGGAAATGTGCTCTGAGGGCAAGAGGGAGAATTAGAAAGAATTTCCATTGACATCAAATCTTAACTATATTCACATAATCCCCCTCGACACACACACACACACACACACACACACATACATGCACAGCATCTTCTGAGAGGGGGAAGCGGATTAAGGAGGAGCGAGCGAGGGAGGTGTGTGTGTGTTTGTGCCAACACCAAAAAAAGTGTGTTTGTGTGTGTGTGTGTGTGTGTGTGTGTGTGTGTGTGTGTACACACTTGCATGTGTGTTTACAAGTGTATTTGCAACTGTGTGTGTAATAATCCATGTATCCAGTGGCTAATCCTGCACTGAGTGAGGGGGCAGAGATAGGGAGTGTGTGTGTGTGTGTGTGTGTGTGTGTGTGTGTATGCTCCTGCTGATAAAAGCCATCGATCACCAGCCGCCATCATCATCCGCGCGACATTCTTACACACTATCTGGGAGCGTTTAGCTCTAAACCCTCAGTCCACCCGGTACCTGTCTCTTCTTCTTTCCCCCCCACTTCCTCTCCAACTCAGCATTTATCTTGGAAGAACTGTTGGAACTATAACGCAGTTGTTCAGACTCGTCTGAGGCTGCCAAGATGGCAGACTACTTCGAGTTTTTGGCCGTCGTTTCTGTCAGTAATAATTGGAACATAGATGCAAGGACACGTGCCCATGGCCCTGTAATCAAGGGGTGCCCTTGGTCTCGAGCATTGAATACAAATGCGTGTGTGAAATGACTACATTTATTGGGTAGCAGGCCAACATGTGAATTAAAGTGTAACATAATTATATTCTTACGTGGGTGTTCCGTAAAGTAGCAAATCAATTACTTGCCCGGCAGAAATGAAGTAAAGTCGGGTGGTTCTTAGGCCCCGTGTCATCCTTACAATTACGGAAAGTACGACTTGTTAGGTATTATCCCTTAATTCAAGCTGATTTTAGACGGTGCTGTGTCAAATACCAGCGTGTCTGCCTGATATGCGGACTTTTTTAGGGTCCGAGCAACAAATGGCGCAAGGAACCTCCTTGGATTTCAAAGAATTCTTATTCTATTTTGACTTTTTGCTCAAAAACAAAAACCTTTCCAGAATACACTCATCACATACAAGTGGCTTATACTGACTACTAACTACCCCTCTAAGGGCATACCTATGAATTAAGATTATGAGAGAACACGTTGAGGAAAACGGTTCGTTTCACTGCGATCGGCGGATTTGCTTGTGGAACGGCATCGTTGACCAACTGCAAACCTTCTTGATGGTGCTGACCTTTGAGGGAACGGAGTCAAGTCAAGTCAAGTCAAGTCAAGCCAGGTGAGGCGGAATCTAAATCCATGGCAAGCAGTAGATCATTTACCACTTCAGTAAGTGCAGATTCAGTGGATTGGCAGGCACTGAGAGCAGATTCAAAAGATTCAAAAAGATTACTGTCGAATTTCTGCTCTGGAAGTTGCTGAGACACGACCCGTTCTAGTACTTCTGCAAAGAATGGAACTGTTTAGAGACGCTAGATCAAGGTGTGTCTTTTTTTAAACAGAGGTTTAGACCCGAGTAGTCTTAGAGCTAGTGGGGACAGTGCCAGTCGTAAGTGACACATGAACAATATTCAGCGTTATGGGGCCCAGAAATTGGTGTAATAATCAAAAAAAGTTTCGTTGGGAGGGGGTCGAGGAGGCAGGTGGTTGGTTTAGAAGCTAACGCCGGCTTCGACTGTGTTTTTTTTTTTTCAAGAGAGACAGTCTCAAAATTTGTAAGACCAGAGACTAACTGGGAATATATGTTGCGCTGCCAATTTTAGCAGCTGGAGACGAGGGGCTCATTTTGTGTCTTAATCTGCAAAGGAAATCACGAGCCGTAAAGGGCGAGCAGCTAACAGGCGGCTGTTTATGAGTAAGCCTGGCTACAGTGTCAGAGAGAAATCTAAAATTGTGTTTATTGTTGCCGATTAGGCGCGAGAAATAGGCCGCAGAGAGAACCGGAGAGAAGCCGTCAAATTAACTGTGCCGCACCATCCGATTTATATAACCCTGCTCTGCTGAATGAGAAGTGAAGCCGTTAAATCTTTCCTCTTTGTGTCCAACTACAAGTAGCCACTGTGTCACCAAGCATCTACCTCCCCAACCTCCACACCCTTATTTCACCTTGAACTGTACAATAGCTCATTCTACACCCTTGCACCGCCACTGATTTTTGAAACTGAACATAAGCTGAATAGACATTTTTATCAGCGGCATATGGAAGTAAACCGAGGTTTTCAACAGACAAGCTAACAGATTCAAACCATTTCAAGAATATTGATCAATAATAAACCAGTGCTGGAGATCAGCCCTCTCAGCGCTGGTATAACATCGTGTGAATGCGACTAAATCCCCCGGGAAGAGAGAGAGAGAGAGAGAGAGAGAGAGAGGCCCATTGAAAGTTGAAAGCGGCAGCAGATGCTGAAGCTGGCAGATAATGACTGGTTTTCCACGGCTTGATTGCAGCCATTCACATTCAGACTGCTGAGGTCAAAACTTGGTCCTTGCTCTTAACAAAAGCTGCGGCAAAGTGGATTTTTTAATTTTCATTCACTGCATGAGAGCTGGTAGGAGGGTTTCGATAGAGGAGGTGTATTGTCATCTCAAGCTCTATATCCAGGATTGTATTGTTGAGTAACCAGAACAACCTTTCTTCTTTTTTTTTTGTGCCTCAAAAACACTCTTGAGCATGAAATAGCATGTAAAGCACTCAAAAAAACCCACAAAACAACAGTGTCTTATTCTCGTCATGAGCATACTAATCTGTGTTGAAATTCTGTGCAATAACAGAGTAGGGGTACAAGCCAGCTGACAGCAGCATGGCAGGTATTATTTATGTACAGGGATGATTGAGGAGCTGGCAGTTTAAACGGACTGCCCTGTTTGAAGAGGCAAATGTGATTGTTGGCTCATGGGCTCAGCTGATGTGGTAAACACTGCTAATGTGCTCAGTCAAATGTTGGAGCGTCCGCAAAAATAGCTGTTGATTAGAATGCAGGAAATTGGAAATAATTAGGGTGCATGGGTCGGCCGACACCGGGTTTTATGCACTGTATGATCATTATAAAAGACCTAAGTAATATATCCCACAGATGGGACAAAGTCCATTGTTTTTCCAAGTTGCAGGTAAGTAAGTCCCAAGTCAAGGCCAACAGGTCCCAAGTCAAGTCCCAAATCAAGACGAAGTCAAGACCAACAAGTCTCACATCAAGTCCCAAATCAAGTACAACAAGTCCTAAGTCAAGACCCTCAAGTTCCAGTTTAAGCCTCAAGTCAGTGTTTAAGATTTAAGGTTCATTTTTTTAGTCATTTTACAACACAGGGTTGCACAATGAAAGCAAAGTTATAGCCCCCTTCCTCCCCCCTGAAATATGATCACAATCTCCCTTTCTGTTCCTAAGTTGTTAAATAATGGCCAAACAAAAAAAAAGGAAATGATGATGTCACAGTGAAGTTGACCTTTGACCTTTTGGGTAAAAAAATGTCACCACTTTAACGTTGTATCCCATTAAACATCTGTGTGAAACTGTCAATAGTCAAAAGTGTCATCAATTCATTGTCCGACCAGCTGTGGTCATCAATTCTTGAGTTGTGGCCAAAAATGTGTTTTGAGAGGTCACAGTGACCTTGACCTTTTTGATCTTTGACCACCAAATTCTAATCAGTTCATCCTCGAGTCCGAGTGGACGTTTGGGAAGAAATTCCTTCAAGGCGTCCCTGAGATATTGCGTATCACGAGAATGGGACGGACGGACGGATGGACGGACAACCCGAAAACGAACTATTGCCGACGCTCAGGCGTACGTGTAGATGAAAAAGCTTCCGTGTGATTCTGCCCCTCTGCCTCCTCCTGACATTTGATCAGGTACAGAGAATCAATATCCGGGTTGATCAGTGTCTTGTAATTATACCGAGGTACCGCACTGATAAGGGGCCAAGCCTGGACGCTGAATAAGACACGCACACACTGTACCGTGTTCTGCATTGACGGTGACCTGCATGAGCCCTTCAGAAAAAAAAGTCAATATCTTCACTGCAGCGCCCCCAATGGATGGTAAGTGGGAAACGGCAGATTAAAATCATGTTAAAGCGGAGTAGATTGGAAGCCTCTCGGGGCCTTCACCTGGGGAAGAAAAGTGTTGAGATGGTTCTGCAGGGTAATTCATTGAAAAGATATCACCTTGTGCGCAGACTTGTAGAGTCCAGATGTGAGCTAGGGAGACAGTCTACAGACCGTCAGACCAGGGGTGCTGCATACATCCAAGACTTGTTTTTGTACTTTGAGGAATTTTGGAACTTCTCCATAGTATGTCTTTCTTGAAAAATGTACTGTCCTACATTTCTCCGATCCCGTGATCGGGCTTTCTCCGAGCCTATCGCAATTTAACCCCTACTTGCATAAAGTGGAATCCATGTTCACTTCCAATTTGTGCGTCACAAGGTTAAATGAAATGCACCCGTGACAAAGAAAGATAGTCGCTCCGAGAGGAAAGTAAAGGTCGGCGGAATCGTGCTGTCGAACACTTAAATCATCACAGTGAAAGCAGCCAGCCTGGACTATCAATATCCATTGCTGTTGAAAATCCTATGGCGCGCATGTGGTACCCTGCCAAGAGGACAGCAAACTATCAATTAAAATTGTCTACAAATGCCAAACACTTCACTGCGTTTTAGCTGTACTGACAAGATAAGCGCAAGGTTGTCACCACAAGTTAGGCCCGTGAGGGCTAAAGACAAGACTGCGAGACAAACCAGCCCTGCTGCACTTTTCTTTTTTTTTTCTTTTTTTTATTTAAATATTGCCATAAAGAGAGAGAAAAAAAAAAAAAAAAAGACTAAATGTCTCTATCTCTTTCTTCCCCTCTCCAACATGCAAATCATTTAATAAGCAATCTGTCTTCAAGTAGACCAACTATTAGAGACATGATCCATTTACTTTTATCTGGCGGTGATGGAGTGGATCATTTGTTCCTTGCTTGGCTCCTTTCATATTGCTTCATCGGTGGCACATAAACCTCCTTAATGGGATCTCATCCATAATGCTGAATGAGGAGGACAATCATTTCATGTGAGGAGATTAAAAATATGATCTCTAACAAGGGCCCCCGCTGTCCAAGTTGACTCCCCGGGGTCTAATAAATTGGGAGGGATGAGAGGGGGCCTCCAGATGTGGACGTCTCTGTCGGGAATCTGAACGTATGATCAGCCTCAAAGTCAGCCTAACCATTTTTTATTTTTAGCCCAACACTGATTCTGCTCAGGAACCTTCCTACTTTTTTACAAAATCCTTTTTCACATGTTATTATGACACATTTTCTCATTATTGCTACATACCAAATGATTCTGTGTTTGCAAGAAACCGTTGTTGTCATGACAACACATCACTTGATCTCGTTACATCACAAAACTTGCTCATTATTTCATGTATCTTGTTCAAACAAACTTTTCTCATGATAAGATGGTCAGGTACCAATGAAATACTTAGTGGCTCCTATTTAAATGACGGCACAGTGTATGAAAACAAGAGTATGGGGAGCACGGGAGTGACTCTGTACCTATGGGGTAATGTACTGAGGAACACAGCTGAGGTTTGAGAAAAATGGAGTACTTGAAGTACAGTAAGGAGTAACTAAAGGGGCTATGGGAAAATCTCTCGAAACTCGGATGGAGGGGTTACGGAAGAACCCCTGCGTGATTCATAAAACAAAATGACATTAGAAATCCCTTGAAAAACAAAACATTGGTTCATCAGCCAACGTTTTATTATTTTTTTTGTTGTTTCAAGTCACATATTAAGTCATTTGGATGCAACTAAGCTGCCAGTTTTACATCTTAGTTCCAAAACCTCCGCTGACAGCGTGTTAGTATGGAAAGAGGACACGAACATATTTTGACCAAAGAAGCACTCCCTAAAGAATTAGAGACAGGAAATGTTTGGTATTGAAAATGGGAGACATGTTTCTTTCATGGCAGGTTTCATTCTCTGCATTTCGTCAAATTGGCGCCATTAAAAAGTAAGTCTGTTGGCTTTCGTCCTGTGGAACATCCACGTCTATTACTGACCATATCCTGTAATATCCAGATGGTTACAATCCTGCCACCTCATGGAGTTTTGATCAAGACATCAATGACATCCATGAAGATGTCATAAACCACGTGTTTTTTTTTTTTCTTCAAATGGCTTCTTCTTCTTCTTCTTCCTGCTCCTCCTCCTACGCCGCAGGAAAATCACTGACTGTCCTCCACCGTTCCCGTTACGGTCACATGATCACAGCAGCTGCCCGTCAACATGCCCTCGGTTGATCTTCCATTTACATTTCATCCACACTTTACTGTAATTCCTAGATCAGCAGTACATAGCAGCGGCCTCCTGCGCTGACCTCCGCCATCTGATCCCACAACAAAATTGCACCGTTAACATGAGACATTCGATAATAATAAACATTCCACAAATGATCCACAACATTATGAAAATGATACACTGTGATACACAAATTAGAAGATGAATTCTGAATACAGGTGGTATCCATGGCACCCAAGGGATCCGATTGTATTGTCAGGTTTAGGACAGGATGTGTTTCTTACTAAAGACTTATCAAGGTTCTTTGTTCCAGGCTCTGTAATACTCAGCGTTTGGTATGTTTACCTTGGACTGACTGTGAGCAAATGAGACAGTATTGTTGATAATATAAGGCACATGATCGGGAAGGTGTCCAATCATAAAATACGTTTATACGCAGGTGACACTCTACTGTACATATAGAACCCACAAGTCTCACTACAAGAAAATATGAACCTATCAAAAGATTCTGTAAAATCTGAAACTACTCAATTAACTGGTACAAATCAACACTGTTAGCACTCAGGGCAGCCCTACCATCACCCATTGGGGGGGTGGGGGGGTTCATAGACACATACTTTTTCTTACTCACCGTTGGTTTAAGTCACTGCCTCTCCTGACGGAACACCACAGTTGAATTTCAGCGGTACGTAACGAGTTGTCGCCAACTCGAGTCGCTTTACCTCATTCCCCTCTACACCCCCCCCCTCCATCAAATGACCTGTTCTGTCATTTCGTTATGAGGACTTGTTGGATTAGCGTTCGGCTTGTACTGGAACGTTGCAGTGTTCATTGCGTTTCATTACTGCATTTTTGTACTGGCTAAAAACCAATTCCCTCTCAATCTAAAAGTTTTCTACTGTGTGAGTTCAAAATGCTCAGCAGGACTGCGGGACAATAATGACTCTACAGGCTTTGACCTAGAATGGCTCTGGGTGTTGTTTCAGTCATCTTGACAGCTTTGTTTATGGAATGGTGTTTCTTATCCATTTCCACTTTTGTTTGGGGAGTGGTGTTGGGTATCCATTTCCACCTTTTGGTTGAGGAATAGTGTCAGTTATCTATTTCCACTTCTGATCCATTTGCTATATGCTGGCAGCAGAGGAAGTAATTCCACAATGTGTGAAACAGCTGGAACAGAAGCCTTCGATTAGAGCCTTCTGATGGCAAAATGATCCGATATCCAAAGATATCGTCCACTCAGAAAACACGGCTTCAGTCAGTTAAACAGGTGTGATTAAATGGCCGCAACCTTTTCACTTTCCTGTCCAAGTAAGTTCTCCCATCACTGGCAGAAAGCCTTGGCTTGATTGCCAATTCTGATGCCTGCAGCATTTAAAAGATTAAAAACTGAAGTGATCTAATGATCTAATTTATGCACCTACAGAAAGTGAAAATGAGACCGAAAAAAAAAAAAAGAAGTCACTTCCTTGAAATTTCGTTGTGATAGAAAGGAAGATTAGTCACTTAAAAAGAAAACTTTTTTTTCCCACTCTTACTCGGTTTTATAAGCCAGCCTTGACCCCGACCACGGCTCCAAATAAGAGTTTAAAAATACTGTTCAACAAATTCCAGACAAGTTTCAACAGTGTTTTTATTCATTTTTGTCTACCCCAACTCTTTTTGAGACAAAAATGAGCTTGACAGGGAAGGGCAGTGTGTCAGGGTGTTCTTTCAGACTGTGTCATATCATTATAATACGCAGAGGCCAAATAGTATCTAAGCAGACAATGCCTCATGCACAACGTTCAGGCACCACATCAGATGGGGAAATGAGTTTTTAGAATTCAGCATTTATTCTCTACTCCTATTAATAATGCTTCCTTTCAAGTACTTTAAATGAAAAATTAATTGAAATTATGTTCAAGATTATTTTGTAAAAGCAATGCATGTAATGCAATGTAATGTAATGCAAAAACTGAAACGAGGGAATGAAAGCAATTCATTTCTTTTACAAAACAATAATATGATATATATATTATATATATGTTGTGGTGTACACTGTGAGAGCTGACAGTATCATGTTACTCTTACATATACTATATACTCCAGTTGTAGGTACTGTATGTATATGTCCTGGTGCTGCTGTAACACCTGCATTTCCCCTCTGGGGGATCAATAAAGGATTACGTTATCTTGTCAGCCTCAGCTGTACTTTATGTTTAGTGGTAATCAGCAGGAGTTCACCCCCACCCCCCCACACACACACACACCTTTTTTTTGTGGACATTGACTACCAAAGTGTGCCACTGAGGTACAGGCTACTAAAAAGACTATAGTGCACATTGGACTGGCAGAGACGTCACAGAGCCACCGCGCAACCGGAACACAATGGAGCTGTCGCATTTTTTTTGGCCCAACGCACGTACGACAGAGGAGACGCCCTTCGAGTCCGTTTTGCTAAATGTGGAACCACATTGATCGCGCATTGGGTCGCGAGGGCTGTCGAAACCCTTCCGAGTGTGTCTAGCTGACATGCTGTCCCCACTTCGCCGCCTGCTTAGACAAGGTGTAGTCTCAGCACCGGGCTTGCAGAAGACTGTAGAACCGTTTTTCATTCAACAGGAAAGGGGAGCCATATACCATGTGTCAAGTCCATTTTAATCCTTTCATTTCAGCGATCAATACTGCTGCTGGTCTCATCTTATGCGGTACCGAGCAGCGGATATATTTTCTGTATTTTCTCTTGGAAGCTGGGAGCTGAACGCTGTGCAGCACGTCATCTGTACAATGATGCTCCCTACCTGGGTGGCATCCGTCCTGACCTGGACAACAATTAGGCCATCGCTCCGGGGTGACAGCACAGCACATTCTGAGCTCCACTGCAATGTCTATTGTGCTATTCCTTCTCTGTACGTGTGTGTGTGTGTGTGTGCATGTGTGTGTGTGTGTGTGTGTGAGTGTGTGTGTACGCATGCTTGTGATTGCCCTTTTCACGCCCTCTGCATGTGGATAAATCTGTTAAGTACAATCAATACACTGAAACTCAACTATCATTGCTGGAGCATCTAGTCAGCACTTAGGAGAGAGGAGGGCCGGGGGCTACGCTGTTTAAGTACCACTAAACCACGCAATCTGTGTGTGTGTGTGTGTGTGTGTGTGTGGTGGTACAGTGAGACCAGGCATTGTGCATTGTGTGGATCCCACAGTGGCCCGAAAACTGTGTTTTTTAAAATACCCTTGGCATCTTGGAAGATTATCCAAGACTGGGCGCAGTCCAGATCTCACCGACCGTTGGCTCAGGAGACCGCTACCCCATTATGAGCACATTAGAGGGACAACCTGAACACATACTGGACTTACTGTCCACAATCTGAGGGTTAGTTCACTGACGAAACAGTCTCACCACAAGGCCCGTCGGCTGCTCTGGAGCTTTCGATCATCATCACCACGCAACCTTCCTCAGCACTCAGTGGCCGCTTTCCTTTTCTTTTTCCCCCCCGCACACGGTGCTCTTGTTTTGAACAGTCAAGACCATGCTGCCATTTAACAGAGTGGGATTTCTGGGGTTTATTGTCATTTTGTGGTGTTGACACACTTTCCCTGTGTAAAGAAAAAAAAAAGTGTATGTCTGACATTTAAACTCCGGGGCCCTCTGTTGCTACAGCTGCACGGCTGGGTAAAAGGTTCGATAAGAGGTCCGTTGACATCGGAGCTTGGCAAAACAGGATCCCAAAATGGAACCAGTTGTCGAAACCCTACTCGTGAGCGTGACCGTCCTTGGGAAAATGGAATGGCACGACAGTACGTACAGTGGTGGAACTACAGGAACCTCTGTCTCCAGTGTTAAAGTCTTTGTTGAGCCATGCATCCTCCCTATGTGGACTATGTAACACAATTATAGAGTGACATAAGTCCACTATGTCAATCTATAATCCTGTTCCCTGACTCTCTTCTCCGCCATTTTTTCGCAGTACACATACATTCACCTGAATATGAATGTGAAGCAGGTCCCTCCCTGGAGAAAAAAATAGGCTCCGAATTTAGAAAATGAAGTGAGAAGAAGTCAGCAGAGAGAATATAAATGCCCTCCCCCCCCCCAAAAAAAAACACCTGCATCTTGTTTTTTGGTCGACATCAAACACACAAGAGTGTCAGCTGCCTTTTAAGGAGAGTCGGAGAGCAGCAGCCAGCTGCCAACTGAGCCACCAGCCTTCCCTGTGCAGATAGAAGCAGCTCTCTGCTGCTGCTGCTGCCTGGCCTCCACAGATAACTCTGTTGTCAGCATGCTGTTACACTGTGTGTGTGTGTGTGTGTGTGTGTGTGTGTATTCAAATGAGACACTCAGTCACTCACCCCCCCCCCCACCCAAGTCAGTGCCGCCTGCCTCTGATATGATGGATATGACGAAGACTGATTGACTCGACATTACCTAAAGGGCTAATCTGTAATCTGCTGATTCTACACGACTGTACTATTTAAATTAAACAAATCTTTCACGTTATCAATATGCTTTATTTAGAACGTTTAATAAGGTTTTGTTCAGTGAAATACACAACTCCCACCCCCACCATTCTACACCTGTCCCACTATTCAAACGGCCTACAATCAGAAAATCAGCAAACCACCACCACCACCGCCGCCGCATCCGTCACGACACCATGAACCGAGAGACATTTCTTGGTAGGGCCTACACCTTTTGTGGGCGCGCAGTAAAGTAAAGTTGAAACGCATTCAACTTTTGGAGGAACGCAACCCGACCGCCGTACACAACCGCGCGCTGATGGCCTGCAACGCTGGATTTGGTCTGAATGCAGCCTTTGGTTCACTTGCGCTCTTATTTGCACGTATATATGAACTGCATTCGCGCTCCGATACGTTTGTACATGAAAACATAAGAGAAAGCATGTAGGGTTTGTTAGCGGACCAGATGTCGCCAACGTCTCTCCATTAGCAATTGGCCTGCTGTAGTTGACGTTTTCCTGTTTTCAGGTGGTGGAGATTTAGTTTCGTTGCAGAGTACTGAAAACTGACTATGCTCACATCACAGACTTTCTCTTCACCCCCCCCCCCCCCAGTGGCTCCTCTCCTCTCCTCTCCTCTCCACTCTCCTGGCAGCAGTGGAGTGGCGCTTTGTGTAGCTTTTAGCCCGCAGGTTCAAGGCCAAAACACTCACGCAGCAAGAGGTTCTGATGGAGGGTGGAGAGAGAGAGAGAGAGAGAGAGAGAGAGAGTGTGCGTCGCAGAGATACAAATGCCTGGCATTGAAAAGGGAGGATCTTTTGTCTCGCCATCACGCTACTCAGCTGGTTCTCACCCAGTGCGCCTTACAAGAGAAGGCTCCCTCTTCGTATTTAAAATCCGACCAGAATATCGCTCAAAAAGCCTGACAAATAAAGGACTGTTTTTCTGATGTGCCCTCCCTTGATTTAGGTTTAGTCATAGTTGGCAGTCTCAAATATCCAAGTCGATGTAATAGCTTGATTCAGAAACTTTTTTTTTTTTTTTTTTTTAAATCTATGTGTCAGTCTATGTCCATCTCTCAATGCTGTCTGACCTCCCTACTACTCTGTCGATGACTCTCAGCCCCAAGCCCACTGGTTCCCACTGAAGACGTCGGAGAAAATAAGTGCATTTGTTGGGGACTATTTTCAGCGGCGGATTAATCCACATGTGGCATTTCTGGCAGCAGGACAGCGTATGAGAGATTGAGAGTCAAAATACACTACAGCGTGTGTGTGTGTCCATGGTAATGAAGGAACATGTCACTGAGATGGTTGACTCCTGATTGAAGACGTTTCAGGAGACCTGGATGTCCTAAGTAGAATAGTAATGCCACCCAATTCTGAAGGTTACGTCCCGGCAGGGACTATTTAAGCCTTTACTAGACACACTACATGTCAAAATAAGGTTATGCTACCCAGCTGAAGATGTGTGAAAGAAATCTGCGCTTGCCGAAGTTAACATAAGTCACGTTGTCACTTCGGGCCACATTCAGTGCATGTCTCAGGGGCAAAGAGGAGACAGCATATCAACGTGGAGTCTGGGCCCAAGTGCAGCCTATCTCCCGCCACCTTGGTCCCTTGGGAGACGGAGACCGCCTCGACCTTATCAGGACAGCTGCACTCCGACCAGCCGTCCTTGGAGACAGAGAGCTCAACCGTTGCGCTGAAGGAGACAGGCCGGTGACCTACTGCTTTTAAAGTTTTACAACTGACCCCAAATGTGACCTGGGGACCCACAACGGTGTAGCTCATTGGGCCGTAGAGCTCCTATTAAAAACACACGAGAGGAATGAGATACCAGGTGTGCTGATACTTGTTCGTAGGATACATTCATTGTTGATTTGAGCGTGCGCATGGGAATTGTTGACAAGAAGAAATACAGCTCTTAAAGAGAACGTTGTAATCAAGCCTAAGTTCAATGAGGAAGGACTTCATCTTAATGCTTATCTATTTATCACTCACTCTTCCTCTCTCTGTCCGTGTCAGCTTCCAACTCAATCAGTGGACTGAGGGCTTTAACTCTTCCAGTCGAACACCCTGATCGCCGTCGCGCAGTCTCGGGCTAATTCCAGCCAAGCTGTCCGTGCACGCCTTCAGACCCCTGGAAAAAACGCTTCAGCCTCCGTCCCTCGCCTCCACGTTGCCGCCGCCCCCGCGCTCGAGCGGTGCTTCACATACATTTTGCCTCAAGCTGCTCGTCATTCTCTGGCCCAGGTAGGTAGTGCGCATGCCTGTTTGTTTTCTTGTTTTTTCTTACTTTTCTCCTTATTCCTTCATTTAACTCAGTACTTTTGTGTATATTTTTTATTTTATATTTCGTACATACTTTTAGTTGCTACTTTCTACTCTTGAATGGGAGCACCAGTACTGTACAATTTCCCCCCCCCCCCCGGGGATCAATAAAGTAATTCTGATTCTGATTCTGAAGCATCTCGTCTTTGGTCAAAAAAAAAAAAAAATCCTTCAAGATAAAGATATAAATCTCACAAGCGTCATTTAACCATCTGGGGAGTCAGCGGTGGTCACATGTCCACAGATCCCTCCCTATGTGGGGCTATCCGTCGACGGGTTTCTGGCAGCTTTAGGCGTCTGATGTGACGTGATCCGCTCTGTTCATCCAGAGAGAAGGCAAGAACGATTCATACTCTGGCATTGACTGGATCTGAATCCTAAATGCGTAAGAAAAAACATCACGTGTCAGTGTCACCATCATTCTGCAGCAAGCCGTTTCATTCCCACGCAAACTCTCTGAACTGGTCTTGTTCGGACGCTGAAATATGCAAGACATGCAAGCCATAAACCTGTAGTAGTGCGGCGACAGCCTCCATCCTCGGTGGGGCCTCATCTCTGATCAGCCTCTCCAGCCTGACCCCGGCGCAAAACTCCATCCGGATCCCTCCACAGCAAGAGAACCGGCATGGTCAAAGGAATCCGACAAAACTATCTATCCACACCAATAAATGTTCGGTGTGTCTCGCCCAAGTAAGTAGCATGTTAGTCGGCTTAGCCCAGTTAGCCAGGTTAATCAAGCTAATGTAGTGTCCCGACCATCCGATACAGAGACCAGAGCTGGAGGATCCTCCCATGACATGTAGATCCACTGAGAGGTTAGTTACAGTGACAATGGTTTGTGCCAAAGTGTGTGCCGACACTGTTCAACTGAAGTCGGGTCCGTCTGTGGAAACACTTCAAATCTGTCATTTACAACGGCATCACAGGAAGGTGTCCATTAGCGGAACGAGACAAAACCAGACTGGAAGGCGAGTCCTCCTCCCCACAGCGTTCAGGCAGCCTCTCACTGCAGGTCAATGCAACCCTCCTCCACCCTTAAGCGGGGCTGAACTAGTGAACCCACATGCAGCCTCAGATGAGGAGACAGGTGTGAGGTAAAGTGGATGTTTATTTAAAAGGGCAAGGCCTGGGGGCTGGGGACCCGGGCCGATGGCCGGGGAGAACCGAAGCTGAGGCGAGGAGAGCTTCGGACCAAGGAGGACAGGTCCAGAGTGTAATCCTAGGAAACAGAGCAGGGGTCCAGAACAGGGGAGCAAGGCTGACAAGTGGCTGGGCTGAGTATTCGTTGAGATCTTGTTTATGGAACAGGTTGCAGTTGATGGGGGCTCAACTCTGACTCCAGCACACCTGAGAGTGCCACTCAGGGATACATTGGATGGGAGGTAGAGGGGGAGGCAGGTGAAGTCACAGGGCTTGGCTGAACAAACAAATACAAATAGGAGTGGTAACATCTCCGAACACCCTGCTTTGGGAATAGAACCTTCAACCCTGGCAGGGTTACTGCATTTTGGAGCAGTAGTCGAAAGCATATTTACTCAAGTCCTGTACTCAATTTTCAAGTACTTGTACTTTACCTGAGCTTTTCTACACTACATGTCCTTCTTACTCCACTACATTTATCAGCTATAGCTACTAGTTACTTTGCATATTTTTCTCACTTCTCATACAAAACAAGTGTCGTGAACCAGAAACCCGAAGTCTCGCTCTGAAACCTCGCGAGAGGTGAGCTGTCGCAGGAAGGCAACGGTGTTTCTGGTTAAATCTTACCCTTTAACTCAGAGGTCTGTCTCTGTGGGGATCCTGTCCGTAACGTTGTAAGGCACTTCAAATGATCTGACCCTGTCAGTGACAAAGACAAGCGCTTTGAGTGGACGCACATTTGATGGACGCGGCTGCCCGCTGGGATTGCGTTGCAGCGACTGCAGCCACTTCCCTGCTGCCGGCTGCTGGCGATCTACTTGACAAATTACAAAACTTTCGTTAACTATCACTCATTTAGACACCAGCATTTGTTGAAAAGGTTTAAAAACACTGGAATTCCCCTTTTGAGGCAGCATGAAAAATACGTAGCTCAGGCCCAAATACAAATTGGTACAACAGGAAGTAGGGAGACGACACTCAACTTCGGCTATCAGAAACAATCAATATTTATGCAATATTTATGCTATAACAGAATTTAACTTGCATTAAATTCACCCCAGGGCGCCACCTGTCACAGCCATGGCAGTGCCTCTGTCTTTGCCTTGTGTTTCCCTGTGTCTTCTGTGTCCCCAGTTTGCCTTTCTGTGTTTTGTGTGTGTGTGTGTGTGTGTGTGTGTCATTCCAGCCCGGCAGCTCACCTGTTCCCGCCCTCCACACCTGTCTCCAATCAAGCTCATCACACTCTGCATATCAGCCCCCGGCTGTCCTTCCTCTCGTCGCCAGATAGTTGTTGCAGTTCTCTGTGGTAGCCACGCTCAGGCTCAGTGGACGCAGGCATCGCTGCTAGCATTTTGTTCCCTGTGCTCCCTCATCCCTCGTTAGCCTGCTCACCTGCCTGCCTGCTCGCCAGCCACTCCGTGCCCATCGACTTCCTCTGCCTCTATGCCGGCCAGCCACACGCCCCCCCCCCCCCCCCACCCCGGTCTTCCACCGCTTCAGTAACTCCTGCAATAAACCCGTTTATAAACACTTTTTTTTATCTGCCCCCTGGTCCGTGCTCCGCGTTCGGGTCCGCTCAGAAGCAACTCGCAACACCACCCTCGGAAAAAAGGGAAGAACGTAGCCAATTAATTAATTCAGTCTCCGACGTTGTTTTTGACTCGTGTGCTGTGACCATGAAAACTTCATACACACAAACCACATAATAATCAAGTTACTTTTTTAATGAAAGGTTTATTAAACTACCAGCTACACACACACACACACACACACAACTATAACTACTATCAAAATGAATGAAATGCATGAACGAAGCCATGACTAGAGCGACCTTATGTACACACAGGAAACCACTAAGTGGATAAAACTTTAATATTGATCCGTGAAATCTAATAATAATATAATTCATATTATAAAGAGTACAGTCTAGACCTGCTCTGTGAAAAGTGCCCTGAGATGGTTGATTTTATAGAAATAAATAGAATTGAAATCACCTTTCAACGCACCGTTCAGCAGCTGAGAGGTTAACGGGAAGCATGAGTGCAATAGCCTGCTTCACGGTTCCCTATCATGATTATATTGAAGGGAGAGATCCTACTCCTGACCTAACACTAAATTACTTTTAGTGTATGTGTGTATATATATATATATATATATATATATATATACAGTGCTTAACAAATTTATTAGACCACCTGTCATAAAAATGAGAAAACACAAATATTTTAGAAATCTGTCAAAAACTCAATAAATAATAATGTGCTTTACTATTTTTTTTCTGCTTTTTTGTAAAACAGTAAATTTGAGAATTCATGGATAACAACAATAATTATATTTTAGCATTAAAGAGATCATTTTGATTAAAGAGCTTGGCTTGCACATACTGGTGGATTAACCATTACAGAGACATCAAATATTTTGGTCATCAGCAATACTGTTCATTTAGGGCAGCGGGGGCAAACACCTTACACTGGGTGGTGGGCTAATACATTTGTTAAGCACTGTATATATATATATATATATATATATATATATAGCATCGACCCAACCATCACAGGAAAAGCTACGCTCAGGTTCGGGTGGCCAGGGGAGAAGTCGCTCCGGAGGAAGAAGAAGGGAGTTCTCCGCACACAACTTTGATTCTATTTGCGGCGTCAACTTGTTCAGGGAGGTGCGATGCATCTTCCATACTTAAGGGAGCAGACGGAGGACATAGGAAATAAAAGTTGGTGCCAAATTCTCAACCACAGCTTGTAAACGTTATCCACCGTTAACGCCTGCTGTGTTTTTAATGGCCTGCTCAAAATAATTGGAGAGAATGTGACGACTGGCTGTCTTTGGAGGACATGAAATGAATGTAAATAATGTAAATGATGGTGCACGTCACATGTTTTTTTTTTTTGTAAAGAATCATGCAAAGGTTTTTACCTTTTTGGGGAAGGTAAAACTTTAGGGTTAGTTTTTACCTTTTTGGTCTGCATACTGGAGCTTGTCATTGTCATTTTGCTGCAGAAGTCACTGTACATGAAACGATATACAGAGTTTAAAACATCACAAGCCTACATATGTATACACGGACAGAATTCTAGGAAACATGTTTATCCTACAGAGGGCAGAAAGAGCAGACTGTCTAGCATGGAAATTCTTTGGCGTAAACTGGACAAACCACCTTGAAATGTGAAGCAAAGATGCTCCGAAGGCCACTTCTGGTTGCTCTCACCTCATCATCATCATCATCACCGGCAACCTGTCTTCTTTGGGCTATCTTTGAAAAGTGCTGCGAGTCAGGAGGCAGAGGAGAGGTGGTCTAATGTCTCCTGAAGTGGTACTAAACACCCCTCCGCTCCCGGTGGACTGCCACCTTTTTTTTTCATTGGCAAATACTGTACTTGCCATTTGTCTTATTTGCTAATGCTTACAAACAAGTAAGCAATGCACTATTAGAATGTACTTACAACTAGACAAAGAGTCAACATTGGATAAACAGTAAATATAAAAGCTCAGTAGAAAATCGTACAACTTTACTGCTGTGAGACTGAGTCATCCTCCGCAGACGTTGCAGCCAGGAGCCTTGAAACCTTTGCTTAACAGCAAAGTAAACAAGAGAAAAGAGAATACAGCGAGGCCAGCGGCACGTACCTTTTTAGGCTAAAATATGTCTCACAGTCGCTACCTTTCATGCCAAGTCGAACAACTGCACTTCGGCTTGGTCATTGTCGACTTGGAGGAGTTGGAGCGTGGGAGGTCTTGTTCGGTAGCAGATAAAAGTTGTCTTACTGGCTGTAAGATGTGTGTGAGTTTAACGATAATCACGTGCCGTATGAAGGAATTAAACTGAGATGAATCAAAATGCCCCAAGTTATCATGTATGAATTTTAACGTCTTTGCGCTTCGACAGACAGACAGGCAGACCAAATGGGGACATTGCATTCATGAAATGTTTAATGGCCAGAAGCCCTACCAGCAGCGCTTCCCATTAATTACCTAGACTATGGCAGTCTAATTAGTCCAGTATCATAATGAACCGAAAATCTTTTTACACATCTCATAATAACATAAACGATCCGCTGCATCCGAGACTTTTACGGAACAAAACGTTCTACATCTTATAGGCTTCACCCTCGAAGGCTATCGCTGGTGGGATGCAGTGTCCAGTATGGGTAGTATTTTCAATTCTGGTCATTAGGAGCTCATCCGGCTCGAACATACAGTTGTATGTCTGCTGCCTCTACTTACATTTTTTTTTTGTATCTTGCCATAGCAACCACAAAAGCCTTTGGTTTTCATGATTTTATTGGCATCCAATAGGAATGCATATAATCCTGTTGTGTGGACTTTCATTAGGGAAAAAGTCAAAATAAATGCAATGCATGCTTTGCACAAAACATTCCTACATGTCTTTTCGAAATCAGCTTTCCTGTACCTCCATCTTTTGTGAGTGTATATAATCCTGTGAACCAGTATTTAGACGAGCTCTCTCCCTCCGCTTCTGTCTCTCGCGGTACAGTTTTACTCCCGTGCTGAAAAGCAATCAGCTGTGATCCACTTGGGCCAACACAGTGCTGAGAGCTGGACTCCTCCATTACAATCAGCAGTGGCCCCACTCATCTTTAAAGACGGGGTGAAGCCGGAGGCTAGAATTACCTTAACACTGATCAGCAATCAGCAGCTTCTCCACTCTGCAGCGGCAGGCGCATACATGCTCAAAGACACGAAGTCAGCCCTGCGTGTCAGAGTGGGGCACTTCGCCATTGCAATGTTGTGTACGCAAACCTCTGAATGCAACACACAATCTACTTATGTCAGCAGTTGGTGTTATATCAAAGTATTACTGTTGCTTATATGTTTAACTATTCTTTGAATTTATTACATTTTTTTTTAAGAAAGACTTCGCCAAGAAGTTAGCATAAGATTCTAGTTACAGCAATAAACACAATACAAACAACACAAACACCCTACAAAAGAGTATAAATATGTCAAATTTATTATATCGGGATAAACTCCTTGAGATGTATCGTCTCGTTTTCCAGGGGGTCTCAAAACAGAAAACGAAACAGCGCAACCACACGACAATAACAGAAAAGAGTTACAACCTTAATATAGATACTATAATAAGAAGAAAATATCACACTACTTGGTAACAGTCAGTGATGGCATTACAGAAAACACATACCATTAGTTTAAAAATAAGAGAATATAACATTTTCAAGTAAGCCAAAGGAAGACAGAGAACACATTTGTGCAGGTAAAATATTCCATTTGGCGGGAGCTCTAAACATAAATGCATTTTTAATCAATTCCCTTAGAGAAAAAAGGCCATGAAGATAAGCTGATCCTAGCACAAAGAATTGAATTCAAAAATAAGTTGATACCAATTAAAATACATCTGTGTGTATCAAACATTGTACAGTGGTTCTAAAGGGAAAACCTGAATGTTAAAGTCAGACTCCAAAGCCATGTGTGATGAAGAATATTTTGACGTGTATGCGATGGTATCATCTGCATATAATTGTTCACAACAATCAGGCACACCTTTTAGCTGAGTTCGCCAACCTGATTTACACCCTTGTACTTTATACAATATATATATATATATATATATATATATATATATATATATATATATATGTATGTATATAAGTCAACCTTGTTCATTTGGGAGTCTGGGGAGGTTAGCCGGTAACTCTTCACCATTGGAAAATACCATGATTTTGGATTTAATTCCAACATCATAGACTACAAGAATTCAATAGTTTGTCCTACTGATGAGGAAGCACAATGGATAGCAATAATAGTAATAATAATAATAATGATAACAATTGATTGATTTTATTTATGGATTTCCAGACACAGGAAAAACAAAACAACAAATCCAAAGGATAACATTTTAATAAAACAGTATAATCAGCATTTAATGGGTTGTCACAAAGGTTATTTACGTGTATGAAAAAGAGTAATGGTCCTAGTATAGAACCCTGGGGCATAGCTTTTGATACAAGGGGGGATAGAAGGGAAGAGGTTCTTGAGTTCTAGCCGACATGTCCCACTTTTGTTGACTTGCATAGATAAACCAACCAAGGTACCATGATCAACTGTGTCAAAAGATTTGGCCCAATTAAAAAGTCAAGTCAATTTATTCATAGAGCACATTTAAAAACAACAACCGCTGACCAAAGTGCTTGGCCAAAAGAGCACCACCGTATAGTGTTGTCTTTGAAACTGTAATTTTACCATTTCTTTACCAATGCAGGAGCTGCGACCTGATGGTATGAAAGGCAGCTGGAAGACATCAAATACAGTAATGGCACACGGCTGTGCTGCTCTGAAAGTGTGGCTTCAAAGTCCGTTCAAACAGTTACATTCAGGCAATGTTTCTGTCTTTGAATGTAGAATTAAAGGTTGGATTCCTGCTGCAGCACTGCTGATGTTATGCTGCATCTTATTTAATGAAGAGTTTACTTCATTGTGGATGCACTGTGCTCTGCAGAGGCTAAGCCCAGAGTCCCCAGACACCCTTATTGTGACAGTGTCTGTTTCAAGAGATGCTTTCTCTGCAATCCCCCCCTCCCCACCACCCCTGCTCTTAATGCTAATGGTAAGTAGAAAAAGCAGCAGCTTCCTCCCCATGGCGCTCTGCTGGCCTCCTGCAATCATCCTGTTTGCACTGCCGCTGAAAACAATAGGAAAACTTATTTCCCTGTAGTCTTTGTACAAACAGGGGGAGAAAAAAAAACATAAAAACCCAACAAAAGCATCCTTTAGCAGTGATTTGTTCCAATGCACGGCGGAGCCATTTTTCCTCTGTTTTACCAGTAACATCGGTAGCCCACCTCAATTAGTATCCCACAGGCTGTGTGGCAAAGTACAAAGCCACTTGTTTTAATCTGTTCACAGTAGGAGAGGGAGTGAAAAGATGATTTTCTGACGGCAGCGTGGGGGTTCCGACAAACCTGAGTCTCACCTACCACGGTTGGGCCTGGCCGGATTGGAACGTCCAGGCATTCTTTATGCCACACCTGTCATCATCACCCTATTAATTCTTTCATTTCACAGGTAATAAAGTGTAGTTAGAGGGCACAGCATGACGTCCCGCCTGCAACAATAAAACCCCACTTTTTTTTTTGTGTCGGATTTTCTTTTGATTTTCTCACGAGAGACGGTGGCACTCGTGTGCTTTTTCAGCTGTGTGCTCATTGACGTTTGAAATGGAACGCTCCGGGGTGATAACTGAAAGTAGTGAGATTATATTGCTGGGGGGAGGGCGGCGGGGGATGCAAATGTCGGGAAAGCCATTTACTTGGGAGAAGAGTGGCGAGGCTTTGTGGATTGTGGTTTAAAAAAACGAAAAAACAAACATTGCCAGGCAGTCAGGAAATGGGCTGGAAGCATTTTGTAACCCAATCGTTTCGAGGAACATCATCATTACATCCATCGCAAGTAAATCTCTGAAGTTCTTACACCTGCCCTCTACATTCTTTACTGGATGTGTTTTCAATTAAAGCATCTCAACTACAAGAAAGGGCTGATACAGTATTGATAGATGCACACACGCACACAAACAAACTTTCCTGATGTGCAACAGCACCTGAGAACTGAGACAAAAAAGGCAGTGGCCTGGGGAATGTAAATAACACATCATTAATTAGCAAACTGACTAAAACAACAAGGCTAGCCAGATTAGTCAGAGCCAGATTAGCCGCTGTGGCTGCAGCAGCGAACCACCAATGCATCAGAGCAAAAATAGGATTAAAGACAAAACCAAAAGCAAACACCCGAAGGCCTGGGATTCACTCTCCACTTTTTTTTTTCTTTTTTTTTTTTATTATGATGTGGATGGAGAAATACGAGGTATGCTGACACAAAAGCTTGAGAGAGAGAAGGTCATTCATTCCTTCAGCGAGGAAGTAGCAAATAACACAGGCAACATGGTTCTGCGGTCGAGCAGTCCAACACGTGCCCCATTTCCCTAAGCGCTGTCCCTCGACCGCGAGGGAAAACGTCAAGGAGGCCGAGGACGGACGTGAAGGAGAGTTCGTAAAGCAAAGAGAGACAAGAGAATCTACTCAGGCTACTCATGTTGCTGCAGTTTTTATGACTAATGCAGTTGTTTTTAATTGATTTAGTTTTAGAGGGTTTATTGAACAGAATGATGTAAATGAATACCCCCCCCCCCCCCCCCCCCAAAAAAAAAAATTGTTTTCAAAATTTTTCAAAAACATGCTCTACCAATTGGTACAAATGTTAAAGTTCTTTTTTTTTTTTTACCAAAACTGAATATTATGGAATGTCGGAATTTGGAATAAGAACATGGAGCCTCCTGATTATACTGTTGTCAGTCTGATAATTCTAATGTTATTTTTTGGGAGGTGATACTCCTGCCTAAAGGGCTTGTCTAGGTCGAAGTGCACTGCGAAAGAAACACATCCAGGACGTGATGGTTTGTAGAAAACTACAAAAACAGGTTCCATCACGCATATTAGTCTGATCTGATCTCTCGCAAAGACTGGATGGCAGATTATACCATTTCTTTTAGGTAGTTTTTTTTTTTAAGTGTTTGCTGTACATGTTCTATGTGAAATATTACGTTTTTCTAGTGGTACACATTGCTGTAACTAAAACATGTTTTATTTCACTTTAAGTTAGAACAATTGACATCTCAACCATTTGGTAGAGGCTCATAATTAGGGACAATCTGTGCTATCACCAGTACATGTTTACATACGGGGGGGGGGGGGGTCATTTAGCTCAGCTGTTAAAGGCCCTTTTATCAACATACGGACGCATTGTATGTTGAATTGGATACATTTACAGGCGCATCTCAATGAATTAGAATATTGAGGAAAAGTTAATTTATTTCAGTAATTCAATTCAAAAAGTGAAACTCATATATTATATAGATTCATTACACACAGAGTGAAATATTTCAAGCCTTTATTTCTTTTAATTTTGATGATTATGGCTTACAGCTAATGAAAACCCAAAATTCAGTATCTCAGAAAATTTGAATATTACATAAGAAGAATTACTGAGATAAATTAACTTTTTTTATGCTGAAAAAAATCAATCATCTCAGTCTCCAAAAAAACACAAACAAAAATGAAACAAAAGAGAGTTAGAAAAAAAACACTTCTTACCCATTCACCGCTCAAACAATTCCTCATTGCACTCACATTTATAGTATGAGGCCCGCCTTGCCAGTTCAAACTGGCCTATCAGGTCAGCACTGTCATTTATCACATATCCTTTGACCAATCAAATTGGAGAACCCGCCCACTTCATACACCACATCAAAGGGCTATAGTTGAGGCGTGCTTCCTCTTTAAGCACCAGCACAAGATGGCCTCCACAAAGGACTCAAACAGGTTATGGCTTTGCCAGCATGCCTTGATATATTCTTAAGAAAATCTTAATGATGTAATAATGTATGTATGTCTTTCTAAATGAATGTTGAAACCATAAATTAAATAAAGAAAAGAAAGAAAAGTGTATATGAGAAATCTTTCCACCTTTCTTAACCAAAGAGGGGGTTAAGCAAATAGTTGGTGAGGGAGTTGGTGCTTCTTTTTGATATAAGTAGTTGTTGGGTCGGGCACCTTTTGGGTGTTAACGCTTGGAAAGAACTCATTGAATGATCAGTGAACTGGTCAGCTAACTCTGGTTGAAGCCGGTGTCTACACTGTGGCTCCGGATGGGTCCCGTTTATTAGCAGCTTCTGTTCGTCTGACGTGATTTTCATTAGATATATTCATCCAAAGCGACTTACAATAAGTGCATTCAACCACGTGGATACAACCCAAAGATTCCATCATGCAAAAGGAGTGGTTCACCCTCACTTAACTTGCGACTTGAAGAGCCACAGAGTGCAAAGCGGTTCAGCCTGACAGGCGCTGTTGAAGATGAAATTGTATTGGCATGCTGTGGAGGAAAGCAAGTGGGAGCAGAAGTCATGCGCGCAAGGGTAGCAGGGCGGTCCGCTGCAACATTAGCATTCAACAAGTTGAAAATGATTCATCGTTTTGTCTGAGCCTTTTATTGTCTTCGTCCTCCCCTCACTGTCAGCTGAGCAGCATCCCCCTTTCAGCCAAAACTAAATACCCTGCAATGGCAACAACAACAACAAAAAAAAAACAAAAAAAAACACTTTGTTGGAGGTCAATTCAAACCCCTCTTGTCAAATTATCTCACTTTGTTAATGGAGAAATCGTTTTGGAAGCAAATGCACGTTGCCTGCTTTGCCTTGCTGTATTTGACCGGCACGGTGTTTACGCACACGATAAGCCAATGACGCTATATAAAAGGTGAAGTACATCTTCTGTAAAGAATCGCACAAATGAACGCACTGCGGTTGTTTCGTCTTGACTCGAGGGCCGCAGAGGAAATACACATTTTTAAAAGGAGAACTCGTGCGCAGACGAACTCAAGTTTTAAGTGACTTTAGCGAGTGAAATCGGAGAAATTATAATTACACTGTCATCTTGAGAAGTCAGATTCGAGAGGAAGACTCAAGAGTTCACAATCAGGAGAAACCGGTTCAAGGTTTAGCAAATAGTGTCCTTTTGTTTACTTCCACTGCAGGGAGAACCCGGCATTCATTTGAAACAGGCTCGTATTAGAGATGGGCCTTTTATTCCCTTGTTCCCCTTGTTTTATGACCATGTTTTAATCAGAGGCCTCCCGGTCTTCTGATCTGCTCCCGTCTTGATTTTCCGTTCATGCAAACCCGACACCTCCTCCGTATTTACCTGTTGGCGTGCCATGTTGTTGTCATGCTGCTGAGTGCCCCCCCCCCACCTTCTCTGACAGAAATGCTGTTTTCATTCAGTAATCATTTCACGCCGCTTCCTATTTTGCCAGCCTCCGACGGCTGTGAAGCTTCTGTTGATGCAACTCGTCGCTATTCCACTCCCTTTCCTGTTAGGCTTCCGCTTTGAAACATCTGCAGGTAGTCTTGTGCTTCATTGACTAGCACTGGCCTAGTTTATTTGAAACCTGGCTTGCATTTGAGCTAGACGTGTTAGTCATTGGCTAGCTCCTGTACGGACAGGTGAACAAGTGCCCTGGGACAGCTCTCTTGTCCTCAACGTCTCCTGGATCAGGACCTTGGTGTGTGACTCTCTGAATCTGTTTTCCCGGTTCCACAGAAGTACAACTCGAGTCATTCATTTTGTCAAATGACACATTTCACCTGATTTACAATGCAAAGAAAAATCATGGATTCCAAGTTTGTTCGTCCATAAGCTGGAAAATTCTCAGGAGTTTTGACGATGGTCGAACCGAATTCCGACTCGTTTAGTGTTTTAAGCCTCTTTCACACATAGTTCCCTCTAAATTACTGGGATAGCCTTTCGGGCACTGCTAGTGATTTTCACTATTCACACATGCAGCTACATTCAGGAGCATTTCCGTCGTGCACCTTTTCACACATGCCATGGCAAAGTCGGAATAGACAGGGCAAGGGACAGTCCAGCAGGTGGCGGTAAACTGCCATTAAACTCAACAGAAAATCTGTTTCTGAACACATTTGAAATCCAAAAGTTTGTTCCGACCTTCGTAAGGAAATCTACACGATTATTACTTCCACTTTCTAAACTGGAAACCGGCTAAGCCTGGCCGGGCACAGTTTCATACTGCATACTGATATGACAAGCAGTATGCTGTATGCAGGTATAATGTTTACCATGGTCACCGTCGTTGTTTTCCATCATTTGTTCACATACCAAAGTATTCGAGTTTTAATAATTCATCATATGTGTACCAAGTTCCCTGCAGCAATCCATCCAATCGTTGCTGAGATATTGCCCTCAAAATCACACGTGTGAACGCTAGGTGGCGCTAGAGGAAAAGTCAGAGGGTCACCAAAGTCAGTAGGATTCATCCTCCGATCATAAATGTGTGTATGAAAATCCGTCGAAAGAGCTATGCTGCAATACCTGAAGGATATCTGGATGGATGAGATGTGGAGCGGGACTGAAATCTGATTGGTTTAACCGAATGAGTGAACGCCCTCAGTCAGCTCACTGAGTTGGAAGCAGGAACTGACAGAGAGAGAGAGAGAGAGAGTAATAATAAGCATTTAGATAGTCAGTCTTCCCGATCAGTCATACAATTGCATTCCGAGACATATCCAGCAATCCATACCTTTTTATAAAATGGGGTTTCCTTGGAGCCAAATTGTATCAAGTTGAGGGTCAGTGGTCTAATATGAATCTCAGCTCAGTGTGCCGTTTTTGTTTTTTTGGAAAAATGGAGGAAGTCAAACATGTTTTTTGCGAATCTGATGGAAACATGTCAACACCAATCAGGCGAGCAAGACCCCGTAAAAGCTCGTCCTATGGGCTGTTGCATCAGCCACGTGTAGGTACCGATATTCTCTTTTGAGCCCCATTTCTTTAGCCTATACTTGTTTGCACTCCAACTATCGCTGGATCACTTTGATCTTAAAAAACGCGATGAATCTCAGGGGAGTTTCTGAGGCGACTTCTATCTGTGATTTATGGACGTTCATTCGCAATATCGGAGATGCTGAGCCTAAGTCCCGCTGAACGGTATCAATGTGAGTTTCAGGTCTCAGATTCGACTGAGTTGTGACTTTGACAATAAGTGTGACTTTCACCTCATACAGTAGCTTTACCTCACCTCTGTCCCTCTGTGCCCCTCTGGGGAGGCTTTCTCTTTTGTCTTTGTCCTGCTAAGTGTCCATGTCTATTACAGACCATGTCCCAATCTCCCGATGGTTAAAATGCCACGCAGAAAGATGGGACTTTAGACTGTAAAGGTTATAAGGGTATAAATTGGCAGCATACTCGCCAGTATTAAGCACACATTAACACAACCGTATGTGGACAAATGCACAACAAGAACGTGGATGTCGATATTCAAATCTGGGATCATCTACGAAGCAAAAGCTTTACTTGATGTCGACGACATGGACAGAGAAACTTCTCCTCACCTGGCACTCCTGAAACGTGTGAGTGTGAAATAAGCGTGCTTATTTGTGCTCTTTTCACTTCTTTAAAGCTCGTGTGCCTTTTTAAAAATGGTGGCTTTGGTGTGTAACCCCAGGAAAAACCTTCAGCAAACACACTGCACCACATACCGAGGCGCTAATTTAAATAAACACTTGTGTTGCATTCATGCAGGCCCACAGCTCTGTGATTGTTTGCTCAAGTCTTTTTTTTTCTTCTTCTTCTTCTTCTTTTTTTTTGATTCTGTAAAAACAACTCGGATGTTTACAATGTCTGGCTGGATTGAATCATGACAATGGCGGACAAATCCCAAAACTCAAACATGTGGTGCTCAAAAAGGGAGAGGGCAAATAAAAAGCAGATTGCGTTGCGTACAATGCCACAGCCGGCGCGCTGTCGATCCAAAACCTTCAGCCTGCGGTGCATTTGTATCTGTTTTGAAATGTCCAACACGCGCACGCACTCACTCTCTCACGATTCAACCAGCTATGTCTCCAAAGTCTCTTTGCACTAGTAGGGAAAACAAAAGCTTTGACAGCGCATAATGCACTGTTCGCTTGAAGGATCAGGTCAGCAACAAGTAGGCAGCTGCCAAATTCAGCCTAGAGGCACTTTCAAATGCGGTGATGATCCAATTTGAGTGGCAGCTTTCGGTTTAGAGAAGCTGTCTAGTGATTGTAGGGTCAATTCCTTACAGTATCAGCCTGGTGAGGACGATAGCATAAAGCTAAAACTACCACCCTTCCCACTCTTAGGTGCAAACTGAACGCAGGCTAAACTGTATACAAATGCAATGCAAAGATGTGAGTGGATGTGAAAAACCAGCTGTGGGGGGGGGGGGGGGGGGGGGGCATGAATTGAAGCAAAGAGTTGGTGCTTATCCTTATCTGCTTTTCGTGCCCCCAACTCTGACCAAACTGGGGTTCTTGGCTTTAGGGATAGCATTGTCGATCTGTTTCACCACGTTGGTCCAGACTGAAATACGACTATTGGATGGACTGCCAATACATTCTGTGCAGACATTCATGGTCCCAGAGGATGAACTGTGGTTATTTTATTGAGCCTCTGACTTTCCCTCGGGCCAAGTGACATTTGTGTGTGTGTGTGTGTGGGGGGGGGGGATGGTTTGTTTTGAAACATCTCGACAACTATGGATGTATTGCCATGAAATTTGGCGCCAATGTCCAAGGTGCCTGCCGACTTTAGCGACCCCCTGACTTTTCCTGCAAGGCCGTTTTTCAAATAATCCAGTAAAATATCTCTACATCTGCATGGATTTGCACAAAAAAAACAAACATTTAATGTGTCCCAGATGATGTATCGAAATGACTTCGGTCATCCCCTGACTTTTCTCCTAGCGCCACCATTAGGTTGACATTTTTGGATTTGAGTGAAATATCTCCACAACTGTCGGATGGATTAGCATGCTATTTGGTTCGGACATCCACGTTCCCCACAGGGTGAACTGTAATAACTTAGTAACATTCATCTAGCGCCATCATCAGGTCAAAATGTGCATTTGCCTAATACTTTGGTTCAAATACCAAATACCTACGAAACTAAACACATTCCCATCAGCCTTGGCGTTGTGGGCATTTAGCTACAAGTACAGCCTGGTCTGGTTCCAGTGTCCTGTGAGTACCGCAGACCAAATTCTGGACAAATAAAACCCAAACTATATTCCAGGCTACGAGAGGTAAATAAGAAAATCAAGAGTTAGTCATTTGGGTGCACTGGCTGTTCAACGTTAATCCATGCTGGAGGATGACCATCTTCCTGCTGCAGCCCCACACAGGAAGTTCCTGACCCGAGCCAGCGTCTCAACTAACCTGTCCTCTCCATGACCTTAGGCTGGACAGCAGCCTTTATATATTATACAGGCGTGCAGCACTCATGCATAACACAGCATCACCATAAAGCCTGCAACAACAGAGCCATTCCCATATCATCCATAACATTTTCATAATGTTAACAGCCAGGTTGCTGTGTATCCACTGAGCTCGGGTTCCTCGCGGTGAAAGACATACCGTTTTCCTACACACAGGAGCAGCGGGATCACACACACACACACACACACATGCAGTGGTGCACACACACACACACACACACACACTTATATCCACACACTGCAGGATCAGTGGGGGCTATGGGACCTGCTCTGGCATAATGGGCACTAACTCATGCATGTATTCATGCACCCCAGCAGCAGCGAGGACACCTTGATCTGTGTCAAAAACTGCTGTCTTTCACATAGGAAGTCAACACCTATATACCACTTCAGCCATGGGGCTGCTGTGCTGCCGCCACGGCAGTTATGGCTACACCTGCAGCTTATGCTGACGTTTGTACTGTCAGCAGTGCTCTAGTCGAGAGTTTAGAGTTCAGCCCTGGGGTCAGGATGTAAAGTCTTCAGAGGTTATCAGACTAAAAGACTGGGGAGAAGAAAAAAAAAGATAATTAAAGGGCAATGAAGGCATTAGCTAGGAGAGTTGAAAATTGAAGTTACAGATTCCAGATGCTTGACGTTCAAAGTTCATTCCATGTCAATTTTGAACCCGTTATTAAAATGTGAACCGTGATATCACGGGAGAGGGGCATGACATCCGACAAAGGCCCCCAGCCAGACTTGAATGGCACAGGGAATGGCACGCATTAGGGGTGTAACGATTAACTGGCAACTTTCAGCCGAATGCATCTGTTGTCGTGGTTACGACGGCCGCTGGAAAACAGCAAGATAATACGTGGCTGTCCTCGTAGATGTCTTTTGCTTCGATTTTCATGAAAACGTACCTATTTGATTAAAAACTGGCAGTAGGTTTGGGAGTTGATTTTAAGTTCATCTTCAACCCGAAAAGGTCCAACTAGCTCATCCTTAATAATAGCAGCCCATACCAGTACCCCACCTCCACCTCGAAGTGGAGCTCTGTGCCCATTAGTGATCCGGCCACGGGCCCATCCATCTGGTCCGTCAAGAGTCACTCTCATTTCATCCGTCCATAAAACCTTTGAAAAATCTGTCTTCAGACATCTCTTGGCCCGGTCCTGACGTTTCAACATATGAGTCTTGTTCAGTGGTGGTCGTGTTTCAGCCTTCCTCACCTGGGCCACGTCTCTGAGCGCCGAACACCTTGTACTTCTGGACACTCCAGGTAGGTTGCATTTGTGGAATATGGCAGCACTGGAGGTTAATGGGTTCCTGGTTAATTTGCGTCTTTTTTTTCTCCACAAGTTTCCTGCGACCCTGTTGACTATTTGCAACAAAACGTTTGACCGTTCGGTGATCGCGCCTCAATAGCTTAGCTACTTCGAGAGTGCTGCATCCCTCTGAAAGGCATTTTACAATTTTTGACTTTTCAGAGTCTGTTAAATGTCTTTTTTGGCCCATTTTGTCTGAGGTAAAGAAGCTGCCTAATAATTATGCACACCTTGATATAGGGTGTTGATCACTTTAGGCCACACCCTCCCTCATTACACAAATACACATCGCCTGATAATGCTTAAATCCAATTAGCATTCAAGTTTATATAGCTTGGAGTTGGAAAATACGCATGAAAATGACGATAAGGTCAAGATACTCACTTGCCTAATAATTGTGCACACAGTGTAGATATGCATCGCATCGTCTTATAAGGGAGGGATGCACACCCCTAGTATGCATCTTAAACACTTGGCCAGCTCACCAGCTCCAGCCCTCCGTGTGACTTGTCTTTGTGAATGGGTGAATTGTACATTGTAAAAAAGCTACCCAAGTGTGGCCCTGGCCTGGATGCCAGAACCGGACAGCTTCTCGTGCAGTTGTTCATCTTTTGGTTCGGCAGAGTTTCACGTCTTATCTAAAGACTCGCAAAGTGCCTTTTAACTGTCAGTCACCTGGCATCGGCTGCGGAGAAAACTAATCCGACTTTTACATCTGAAACCCTGGAAAACAGAGATAATACCTCCCCACTTCACAAATCCATTGTACCGATTACCGCTGCTGCATTATGGGAATGAATGCCGCGAGTGGGATCGCATGTGAGAGTCGATTCTCAGCCGTCAAGACGTAATGATGAAGTCAATTGAAGAAAAAAAGAAAATGTATTCATGAAAATCACGTAGTGTCAAAATAAGCAGCAGCGTCAGCGGAATCACTTGTGTGATTACAGCGGTTTCATTTCCATTGAAGGGAATATTTTAACACTTGTTTGCGTTCAGTTTTACGGTGATGATCACAGAATGCATAATGTCCTCCTCTCACTTCTGAATCCCAAATGCCAAAGTAGCATTTGGCACCATTTACCCGAGGGGAATGGTGCATTAAACATACTGTATAACCTAAACATGTGTGTGTGTGTGAGGGTTTGATAGTGACGAGAGAATGAGTGGGAGTCAGAAGAGGGTCCCTGGCCATGTTGGTGCTAGGAAAACTATTAGCCACAAACCCCCGAGTTAAATGAAGTAAACAGGACATAGAAATTTGATGACCCTGAAATGCTGGCCCCCCCGGAGGAACCAGGAGCTGAACTGAGAGAGAGCTGCTGGAGACGCTCTACAAGCTGCACACACACACACACACACACACATTATCACAAGCCGGATATATGTATGTCAGTGACCATGTACACAAACACACACACACACACTCACAGGGGCAGGATCATCATTGTTGATGGATTAAAAGTCCAGTTTGAATGAGCTCGGCCAAGAGAGTAATAAGCGGTCCACTGGCTCCACTGTCTGTCAGACTGTTTGTGTGTGTGTGTGTGTGTGAGTGTGTGTGTGTGTGTGTGTGTGTGTCTGAAAAGGTGCCAGCAGCCCAGTGCCGTGCACTCAGCAAGATGTTAAAGATAATCAGAGGCAATGGCCCTGCATAAACCCCGCTAACTGGCAAGCTTGTTACAATATGCTGCTTAGTGAGGTAAGCTGGCACAGGCTCTCTTTCTTCAACACACACACACATAAACACACACACACACACACTTGATTGTTTTTACAAAAATTCTAATTTACCACTAACCAAGTCGAACACTTTTTCTGCGGCAGTACATTTTGTAAATACACCGTGGTGCTGAGGTCAAGTGTTACGTCGTGGTGTCCATATTAACACGACCACGGCGGTGTTGGACCCCTCTGGAGACCACGTACATCTGTACCAAATTCCTTGACAATCCACAGACAAAAACACATTGTCTGGGCACCCTAGACGTCTGTACCAGAATCGCGTGTCAATCCATCCAGTAGATGTTGAGATATTTGATAGGATGAGTACAACTTGGGCCTGATGATGGCACTAGAGGAAATGTCAGGGGATCGCCAAGGTCCCTAAAATTCGAATGCTCGAATGTAATTAGCAAATAGGAAGGGATCACCAAAATGATCACAACTCATCGTGAAGGGAGGATGAAGGTGTGTGCCGCATTCCATGGCTATTCATCCAATAGTGGAACTAGAGGAAAGTTCAGAGGATCGCTAAAGTCATTCGGTGAAAAAATAGCTGGACTTGGAAATTGACTGACATTGCCATCCCTTGAGTCATACATTTGCAGCCCAGTCTGCCAGTCAAGGTGAACTCCAAGGTGTTTGTACGTATCCACCTCAACCACCTGCTCTCCCGGAATGTTCATGGGATCAACAACAGCCCTTGTTCTCCTGAAGTCTATGACCATCTCCTTGGTTTTGGTCATGGAGTAAGTGGTTCCCTCTGCACCATTCAAGGAAGCTGGCCACCAGGTCCATGTACTCAGACCCCCCCCCCCCCCCCACCTTTGATACACCCAACTACTGCAGAGTCATCCGATAACAGGACTGCGAGTGGTACTGAAAGTCTGACGATACCTTGCAGTGCATGATGGAGGGGTGGCGGAACTGGATGCATCCTTGACATTTTCATACAGTAGTTCCAAAGTTTTGCGCTGGACAAAACTGTTCTGTTGAGCAAAATCATGTTGTAGGGCTGGATCATTAATCATTTGCTTTATCACAAATGTCCATGTTGAACTAGGTTTTCATCTTTCCTTTATGGGGATCTATAGGAACTCCAGACTGCCATGTTGCAGTCTGTAGTCTGGATAGTGGAATGTAATCAGAGAACCTGAGAGTCAGTGTATGCGCGAAGCATGTCCTGAACACACTCGAGAGCAAACCCCGTGAGTTGATTTAAATACATCAGAGGAATATTGAAAAGACGCCGGTGAAGTGATTTTGAAAAAGGTGCGTCATGCACTTTCTTGTCCTTGTTTAAACTCTCAGAGCAGCATTTAGTTGGGGGACCTGAAAGAAGAGTAATGTAGCCTGCTGGTGATAAAAGCATGCATTACATTCTCAGTGTTTGCTGGAGTGAGAAATGATCTGAACCTTGCCGTATTTCTATGATGAGAGAAAGCAATTTTGGATACAGGTCTGATGGGGTGTTCAAGCTTAAGGTCATAGAGCAGACTAACCGCTAATGCTGACCTTACGCTGGATGATATCTGAAGCAATTTCACAGCTTCGTATAGTTTTTTCAAGCTGGAGTTGAAATCATCGCTACATTCTTCAGCCCCACACTTGTAAGGTTTAAGATGCAGTCAGAGCTTCCCTGTATCTTAAGCATTATCAGTGTGTTAACAAGCTGTACAACCACATTCCTGTGGCAACAATGACTAATGCCAAATGTACTCAGCTGTACAGTTAAGTTAATTCACTTTTATTTATGGGAGTTGGCCAAATAACAATAATCCAAAATGAAAAACAAAACAAACGCTTGGCTGAGGTGAAAAAGTTGCTGTATCAATGAAAACAAAACGTGACAAAGTGCAATGAAAATAAACTTAGTGAATAATTAATGAGGTATATGAAGCAAGTTGTCACTTCATTGGAGGGATGAAAAAACGGTGGCATGTGATATCATATCTGAAATATCAAATATGATGTGTGTGTGGAGCGATGAGGAGATTGTAATGTTCCTCAAATGAATGGATGAAATGAACAAAACAAAATTCCATATTTTATCACTAATTAATTGTAATTTTGGTGTTTGCAAAAAAAAAAAGTAGGCACCTATGCCTTTTTGCTGTTCGTGAAAGACCAAGCTAGCTAGCTGCGTTTGATAGGTAGCACATGGTTGTCAGAATCTTTGTATTAAACTTGTAGGCACATCATATCTGTGTTCACAGAAATATCAACAACTGTGATGTTTATCAACACGTGCTGATTAATCCTCATATTGATACATTTGACATTGATACCGAATTAAGCTCCCCCTCATGTGAACAGGTAATGCTGCTGATCCCACTGAGAGTCAACAGGCCAGTGCAGCTTTTGACAGCTTTCAACTCCTTGTTTTTGTTCACTGACCTGTTGGTTGAAGCCCTGTAATGCCCACCAAAAACTGTGTTGAAAGGCACTCCCAGCTCGTGATCTGATTGGATGCCATCTTCCCAACACAAAATGGCAAAAAAAAAAAAAAACAGTCGTAGTAGAAAGCTGGACATCTAGCGGACATTTTTCTCAGGAGCTGGTGGACCAGACTGGAGCTTAAACAACAGTAAATCTTGGACTGTTGGTTCGTAGGTCTGTTGGACTACACGTCTCCACTGATGGATGCTCGTGCTGCATGTCTGCTGAATGTCCATTTAGGCAACTGGTAAGACAACTGTTAAGTGGTAAGACATTAGACTTAAAGTTGACAATCCATCAGTACATCAAGCCTTGTTGGTGTGAGTGTATTTTCATTTTTTTTTACCCTGATAAGAGAAAACGCTGGTGGAAATACTGAGTACTGGGAGTTTTTGTAACCTTTAAGGCATGGAAATAGATTTAAACACTTAAGATACAGTCTTGACACAGCAGACTCCCGCAACCCTCCACCCTTTTACACACACACACACGCACATTGAAGTAGTGATCTTATAAAACCGGTGATTTTCTAAAACCAAAGCTTTGCAGGTCGTTATCCTAATTGTCAAAGCCGTAGGCCTGTTCTGTATGTCATGGTAATAACTCCAGTACATTATCATTCGGTGCCACCATCGGCACCGACTAATAAGCACCCATAAACACTTTCATCAATATGCATGTGCAACCCCAGTCCAATCCTTATTGAAAATGAACAAGGATCTGATCTGGGATTCGGAGGCCTAATTCATCCCTTTAGTGGCGATGGGTGAGCCTCCGCTGGCTAGCTGGGGGGAGCATCATTTATGCTAACAGGGCCTGTGGAGACGCAGCCAAAAAAAGAGAGAGGAAAATACCATTAACATAATGCTTCATCTACATACCAATCCTAGGAGCCACACAAACACACACACACACACACATACATATACCTTGTGGTAGTTTAGGAGAGGTAGCATTTAGTCTTACCACACACACACACATGCACCCATGCATACATGTATTTGTACATACTGCAAACATACGTATGAATACATACATGTACAAACATAGGATGCAGATATATATATAGCTAGATGAGTGTGTGTATAGATAAGAATGCATAACACACACACACACACACACATCCACAGTCATTGTGAGTAAAGCAGATAGTGGTGGGGGTTGGATCGGGGTTCAGTCCCAGCTCTTTGTTTGATGCCTGTATGGCTGTGGCTCCTTTTAATGAGCTCTAATGGCAGTCCAGAAGGATTCTAATTAATCTGCACGCACACAAAAGGCCTGTCTCGTCCTCTCTTTCTCTCTCTCTCTGTTGACCTCTCTCTCTCTCCTCACCGCCCCCCCCCCCCCCGCCTCCTACCTCCATGCACTCCATCTCCAGCTTTCGAGAGTCCTCCCTTTCATCCTTCCTTTCTCCCTTCCCCTCCCCAGTCTGTGGTGGATATTAAAACCAAGGCATGTATGTGACAGGAGGTGAAGGCCATAAGGGGAAAATGGATGATTTAATTGCACCAAAGATGGCTATTATTATGAGATTGCAAAAGCTATTTCCAACAGCATCAGCAGCCAGGAGTCATCCAAGGCTCCCCGCCACCCACCATCCCCCAGTCTTAAGTGCCCAATGTTCAGCTAGCAAAGGTCATGCCACTGTTGTCACCATTCCCCAAATGAAGACACTAATGAAAGGTTTGACGTTCGCTCTATGGCCCAGTAGCTCCATAAAGATTCTCCCCTTTCACTGGAACATCACATTTGTCTTTCATCCTTATTAGCCTAGCTCTGAGCTAAGCTCTTGAATAACCAAGAGGCTGACATTAACAATCAGAGGGAATCGTTCGGACGGCAGTGACTCAAACAATCCCCTGATTTATTGAAGATGAAAGATGAGCTACCATGAAGACCCCAGCGTACCATCTTAACAGCAGCAGATGTATGATATTTTAAACATCGTCATCACACAGTAAGGAATACCTCCGGATTATTCCACAGGAAGTAGCTGCATCACGGGTTGGCCACATTTATTTGGAAGAGGAAACTGAAGTGAACACTTAAACCTTTATCCAAACTGTCGGCAAAACTGGTGTGCTCACTTTCAGTTTCGCCTCCAAGTAAAATGGTTCGCCATAAACCTTTTGGCTTGTTGCCATGTTCCCAAATTTCAGCAGCTGCTTTGGTGAGAAAAAAAACACCATCATAACCTATAGCAAAAATGGCCAAAACTACAACAAGACGAATAGTCTACAGCCATTCTAGCACGTCCCAGGGACGATGTCAAAATACGCATCTTTTAGTAGGTAGTTAGCTATGGTCACCATGTTATGACCTGCTGGTGGTACTAGATAGAAAGTTTAGAGGTTAGCGTTAGAAGATTAGGAGGATTCATGCTTTGGGAAACATGAATTTCTGTCCAGAATTGCAATCGTGCCAAGCCATCCAATGGTGGTCGATGATCGACATATCCACCCCTAAAGCAACGCTGCGAATATGGCTAAAAAAGAAGAAAACATTACCGTCCATAGCTAGGACAAACTTAATTCATCATTGTCATGATTACAGGGCACATTACCCTAACCATGAGTTTACATACTATGCCTGTGTTTATTATATATATAATAAAAATGAATCAATATAAAATGTCAACTTTTAGCATTTCAATAAATAGGAAATATATCATGGTACCAGCCTTCAAAAACACCATTCAAACCCTGGAGGACACACGGGCCTCACACATACACAACATGTGAGTGGATTCATTAATCTGAAACTGAATTGTCTGTCTGGAACGTCTCCCGCTCTTCCTATGGGACATCTCCCCTCTGTAATTCAGTCCCTCGGCTGCTGCTGCTGCTGCTGCTGCCATTGAGCCAGGCTGGTTCACCTGGGGACATGCAGGAAGCGCATCTTGGGAATGTTAACCGGAGAATGGAAGACTGGAGGGAGACGGGGTCCACATGTTCTTGCCGTTGATGATAAACAGACGTTTCATAGTGGTTTAACCATTTCTAAGTACATCGATACTGAAAGAGCACAGAGCCTCAGCATGTGCTAAAAGGGTTATGAACCTTGCCACAGTGGAAGTGAGTCCTCTAAGAGGACTGTCTTCTCCCAGTACCCCAAATACAGACAGCACTGGGTCAGGCTCCACCACGTGGCCCAGGCTATCAGACCAAGTTTTAAATATAGAGTTCCAAAAATTGGATCATTTTGGGCGTATGCCAGAACTTGATCCCCTGCGAGGCGGGAAATACCCCACAACGGCTACGCAGAGGACCTATATTAGGATACATACGAGGATGGAGACGATGCAACAGCTTGAACTGCATATGACCTGTGCCCCTATCCATTGCTCCTCAGTTAAGCCAATGCTCAATTGCCCAATGCTCCTCCCAAGCAGATTTCCTAGACGAAGGATCGACAGAAAACAAAGATTCCATCTGAGTGCTGAAAAGGTGCACTGGGAGAGGTAGAAAGTTTGCCTTCAGGCCTTTCCGCCAGAAAGGCTAACAACTTTCTGGCAGGTTTTTTGGGTCAAACACGGGACCTTCAACCAGGAGACTGCTGTTTGCGTGAGAACTAAACGTACTATATATTACAGTGCTTAAACTTCTACCTTGCAGGAAATAGATCAACACAAAACGAAACCAAAAAAAAAAAAATGAATTGCTGGAATGACTCGGTGAGTGAAGACAGTAGTACTTTTAGGGCAGTGGTGAGTGGTTACGTGACTTCTGTTGTATGAAGGAACAGTACCCTGAATGTATTGAGACAAGTTTTCAGTTTGCATGAACCCGTAAATAAACCAGATCAGAATAAAATATGAACGAAATATGCTCGTAAGAGAAGGGAATTTAAAGGAATTTAAAAATGTCTTTAATAAAGACCCGGTTCTCTCTCCGCAGACATTACTTGTGCACAGCCTGTTGCTTGGCGGACAGTCATGACGGTGCTACATGGCGGTCACAACCGTGAAACCCTCAGGACATTTTCCCCTCGGACAGACAGCTATTTGCATTCAAATGCATCACAAATGTCCAGTCAGCCACCCCTCCTCCCCCTCCTCCCCCTCAACCTCTCTCTTTATGCCTGCGTCTGTTCGGCTCGCTCTGTTTACAGGTGCCACAGGAAGAAGCCGCGGTGAGTCACTGAGTGACTTGGCATTTCAGCCGGGTGGTGATGTGCTTCCCTCTTTCCCGCAAGGCCAAAGGACAGGACAACACTGATTATGCGTACCGATCTCCCTCAGCCACTAAAAAAGGCATTTGTCTCTTGACTACTGCTTCTTTGCAGCAGCCTGATGCCCCATGTTTAGGCCAAAAAGAAATGTCCAAAAAAAAAGCACACAGGCACTACTTCTGCCCCAATGCACCGTTGAAACATTGACACATATTCGTTTTCTTACTGGGCTGTGCGATTGGAATACAAATGCGAGCAAAATACAGCGGTTTCGAGTAGGAAAATCTTCCTGTTGAAGTAGCGGTGTCGTGTCAGATGGTGCGTGTACACCATGCGCTGCACTGCACAACTACTTTCATGATGAATGGGTCTATCACGGAGCAAAAACCCAGAGTGTGAGTTCATGCGCACTGCTGTGCGTTTGTGTGTGTGTGCTGTTGGATGTGTGCGTCCTACGGTGGGCGTAGGACAGTAGCCCCAACACCAGAAAGATTAGAAAACCGATTTCCTGGAGATGCTGACACACACACACACACAAAGACTTTTTCCTCTTTTTTTTTTCTTCTTTCTTTCCGTCGTTACACATCAGTCCGAGCATTCTGTTTTATGCCGTGTTATTTGTGCGGCAGCAGAGCCGAGCCTTATTAGAGGGGGTTCAGCTCCCGGTAAACAGCGAAGCCGGGGCTCAGAGGGAGATCGCCGTACCTTTGAACTAAGCCTGGGGAGACGGCAAAGCTGCGAAAGCGGAGGAAACACCTCTGTTCTTCTTGGGTTAACACTGAATGCCGCACTCTGATGTGAGGCGTTGTCGTTCTGCAAGCCGTAACTGCCTCTCACGCCGGAGTCTGGGGACTCCAGGGGGGCTGGTGAGGAGGGTCCGGGGGTTTCCCCAACCAAATGGGAAATGAGTTTGCATTTTAGCAAAGCTTTTAGAATGTTTGCATGCAGTTTGCACCAACGCGTCCTCGTGCCTAAACAACAGAATAGGTCGCACCGGCGTCAGGCACGCCGGACCTTCGTAGTAGTCATGGTAACAATAATAAACACGTGGTTAACCTGTTGTCGTAGTTTGGTTAGGTTTAGGCACCAAAAGTACTTGGTTGGGTTTAGGAAAAGATCTTCCGACTTTCTAACTTAACTTGCGTACGTGAGATAATTCAGCGTTGACTTTTGGTTGCGCACGGAACACGAACGGTAGCCTCCTGGGTGAAAGTCCCGTGCTTGACCCATCCGTCCACTCTGTCCTCCTCCCTACGCGGGCTTTGTCGCTCTTTGCACCACCTCACCTGACTTCCTTCTTTGCTCCCGACATAATTACTGCGGCCACTAGAGGTCGCCGCCTAACCATAAACGTGAACGCGGGCCGCAATAAGCTCCTTTGCGCGGGCGACCGATGGGGACGTATCCGCGGCGACGGCGGCCTCGTTTGTACGCTACGTTTAGTCAGGGTTGTCTGTCACGACACCGCCCCCAAAAATGAAAGATGACTTAAACGTACTGCTCATTTATAGCTCCATACAATGCTTATTGTGTACGTATAGGGAAATACATATACACACGCACCCTATTTTCATATTATTTTACATTTATCAAATAGGTTGTTTTGGTTTTTTTTTTATTGTTTTTATTTATTGTTTTTTTTTTTTGGGGGGGGGGCTAATTGCTTGTGCAATTGCTCACCAACCTGACGGACAGCCGCCTGACAGCCACACCCATCCACACACCCGTTCCCGTGTCTCATCAGCCCTGCAGCCACCTGCTCGGCTGCACCTCATCATCCCTAATCACCCCTCACCACATATACCAGTTCACTTCCTTTGCTCTCGCTCTTCTTGGGCGCATTAAGTTCAGCTGTGTGCTCCTGGAGCCTGTTTTTGTTCCTGAGACCTGCCCGGTTATTGCCCGGACTGTTGATTCTTGCCTCACCGTCCCACGAGCCTTCACTGCGTCCGCTTGCCTCCTCCGATCCCTCTTGCCCACGCTTCCAACCCGCGACCCAACTGGTCTTCTCCCATTTCATATTCATATTCAATACAAATCAACGTGACCAAAATGATGAAAGCCCATTGGTTGCATTGAGTAGACTTTATTTCCATTACAACAAAAGTGGTCAGGGACTTTTTTTGAGCTCAAGAAATTATATATTATACAATACACAAAATAACAATATACACAGAGAAGACCCCAAACCAAAAAAACCTGATATACTGTATGTGTATCGTGACAGATTCTGCCATTCACCTGTCGAATGATGCGTTGTTGTCTAAAGGCGAAAGTGTTTATAGCTGCTCTGAACGGCCACAGGCGGGGGTGAAAAGCCTACAAATAGGAATAAGAATAGAATCTCTCATTGAATGCATCCATGGTGTCCATGTTTATACAAAAAAAAGTGACCGCAGCCTCCCTGAATTCTGATGTCAGCAAGGTTTTTTTTTTTTTTTTCCCCAGTTGCTGTTAGACAATCAGACGAGTACTTCCTTTTGAAGCGCATTGAGGCTGGCGTTTCATTTGGCACGTGCTTTCGCCCCACCCTCCGCAGGAGCAAGATTTTTTTTCAAGATCTGTAGCGGAAGATGGGCAGCGTCTCTGCTGTCCTGACTTCGGCGGGCACTTCATTCCACCACTGCAGGGCCGGAACAGAGAGGAGCCCTGACACACCTCGGAGTGACAGCGCTGCCAATTCGTCCAGAGGCAGAGGTTGCAAGTGTAAGGCTTTGGCCTTGGCTTTAATGTAACATAATAATAGTAGTAATGCTTTAAAAAAAAAAAAAAAAAAAGAACAGGCTATTTAAACAACTGTTAAAATATTAAAATACATGAAAGGCAGGAAGAAAGAAAGGAAGTCAAATAATACACTGATTAAATTCAAGTAAAACAGTGATAATGAATATATATATATATATATATATATGTATATGTAACGGCAACAACGGCAGTTATCATTACCACAATCACTATCATCATCTTAATAATTGTGATCTCTCAAATTGGGAAGGTTTGCACATCGTCAAGGAGCGGCAGTGGAGTCGTAATAACAGACTCTAGGGTTAATGCAAGGCGCAAACAGGGGAGGTTTCAACAGTCTCTCATAGACTGACCTCGACTGATGCCTTCCATGTTCTGGGTCCAGGGCAATCCGAAGACGCGCTTGCCTCCGGCTGCTTGACTGACTGGGGTTTACATAATTTCATTGTTTCTGTGCCGAACGCACGCGGAATGAGCGCCGCGCGCCGCGTTGTGAACGTGGGCATAGACAAAGGCTTAGCATGACAAAGTGATACAGCGTGTAGGCGTGTTGCTACATGAATATTCATCTTCATCCAGCTACTTACTGTATGCTGTAATCATTTGTCTGGCGTGTGTGTGTGTGAGTGTGTTAGTGTGTGTGCCTTCCATTTATACAGCATGTCTCTCATCAGGCTGCGTGACAGGCAGCGCTGAGGCACAAATGTCAGCGGGAAGTAAACCTGTGATCTGAGGGATGTCGGTTCGAAACCCGGGAACGGCAAAAAAAAAGAAAAAAAATAGAAGCAGTCTCTCCCATGAAGGAACACTCTGATATTTTGCGATGTATACTTCTTTTTTCCAGAGATGAACCTAATAGTCAATCTCCTCATCTCATAATGTTTCCTCAAAAAAACAGTTGTTTTTTTTCCCAAACAATATTCAGAAAAATCCGGAAATGAATCCCAAGCAGTACGTAACAAATTGACAGATACGATGGTTTTATCTTAGTGGGCCGTGGTCTGCATGTCTCTCACCAATACATAAATATGTATATATATATACATATATATATATATATATATATATATATATATATAAATACTGATAATCCATCTATCCATTCAAACCCATGACCCTCTTGCTGTGTTTTGCAGTGACAAATATCCAAACATGCAGAAGTTTATTATACGTGCGTTAAATTGGCTTCATATGTCATACTAAATAAATAATTCCATGAAACGGGGAATATTTACGTTGCCTTCCCTTTTTATTCAAATACTGCCGCTTCCTTAAAATTAGATTTTTCATTAGTTCTGAGTAACAGAAATAATATATATATATATATTTGATGCAAAGATTAGGTCATGTATAGCTACATATTTTCACATTTATACACATGTTTAATGTTTTAGTGAGTTTATATTATACAGTTATATTTATACAATCTGTTTGTGTAAAAACTGATATTTGATCAAAATGTCGAAACATATATAGTTTAGCTTTATGTTCATCTATGGCTAAATATCGGATATTTATATGGGGAAACATTCACGTTAATGAAGCAGTAGAATATGTTAATACGCAACAGAACAATCATAAGAGGTGTGTATAAAAGTAAACGATGCGTATTAACGCACCTGGACACATCATCAGTGATATTTCTTGTGGTCACAGGGTGTCTCGGGTCGTTCAACAATCAAGGCCGACCCCATCCAGGGTGTTTCAAGCCCCGGCTCTTGTCCAGGTAGCGCTATCGCCCCCCATGGCCCTCCCTTTTCCTGCCGGCCCCTGTGACGTCTGACATGACTGACACATTTCAATTAAGGATAACTTTGACTACATACAAAACTCAAAAGCGAGCATTTTGACTGTATTTATTTTGGGAATTTCCAAAGTAAAAGCCCCACGGCTGGACCTCGAAATACAAAACTTCAAGTCTGACACGTGAGATGTTGTAAATACACATGTATCTGTGATGGAAATCTGGGAGCTGGTTATTGAAGTTTCAGGAGGTTTGGATGTCTCACTCAGAAGCATTTATTGTGTACACTGTGTAATGCCACCCAATCCTGAAGGTTACTTCCTGGTTAGGAGTATTTAACACTGTACTAGACATCCGAGATTCTTCACCCAGCTGACGATGCGTGAGGATTGTGTTGGGCATTGGATTCTAAACAAGGAACTATGCCTTACCCAAGTTGTTTTTCCAAAGTAAAAGTCTCACATTTTCCCTTCAAATGGCCGACCTGTGTTTGAGGAGACAACAAAGAAGGTCAGAAACAAAGAAGAACACACACAAAAGCATGACGCACTTAGTGTAAAGTACTGACGTACTTTATGACACAGGAAAAAAAGCCGAATTATGTGTGTGTTTATGGAGGGATTTACTCCAAAATATGAACGTTATTATTTATAATAGTATTCGAAATGTGAGATTTTACTTTGGCATTTCTCTAAATTGACACAGTGCAAGCCCTTAATTTTGTCTGCGCACACAGAGTAGTTCTCAATTGTCGTATATCAAGAAATTAGGGAGCAATTTGTTTCAGTAAGGAAGTCATTTCAAGGTACAAATGTGGGACTTTATTTTGGAAAGTCTCTAAATTGACACAGTAAAAATACTTTATCATCTACAGTTATAGGTGTCCTGAACTCGACTATATCAGTCACAACAAATTATGGAGCAATGTGTTTTTAAGTCATTAAAAGGTCCACATGTGGGGCTTTTACTTTTTTCAAGATCTCAATGTTGACACAGTAGAATGCGCGATTTTGAGTCCGTACGTAGTCGGATTAATTTGAAAACCGGACACAGTCGCACGCGCATCCTTGCGCTGACGTTCGCCAAGTCCGATGCCGGCCCTCCCTCGTCCGCTCGCTCTGGGCTGTTTCGATGCATTTACCATGGAAGGCCTGAACACGGGTGATCACACGAGTCTCAGAGAGGAGTCGGACCAGCAGGTCGAAGGTTGATGAGTCTCCTCGGGCGGCTCCTGCTCCAGTTTGATCCCAGTAGGCATTAACGTCTTCATGCTGTCCAATGATCACCTAGCAATACACATGCTGTGGTGCACGGCAGCTACAAAGCAGTCGGGCTAATAAAACGGGTCTACCCACTATTGCAATCCATGTTTGGGGACTGTCTTACTCCACCTAAGACACAGTGCTCTCTACCAGTTTAACACATTTCTAAGAAGTAGGTAGGGCTAAAATAAATTGTAGTCCTTGATAAGTTTTGTTTGTTTATTTGACTTAAATTGAACTGCTTTTCATTTTTGTTACTCCAGAACAATTGTGGTGGATTTTTAAAAGACTTATCATTGAACTCCGCTGAGTTCTCCGTGTGCGTCGACGTCCCCCTCAGCAATGTCCAGCCAGTGTCTCGGAGTACGGTGGTCCTCTCTGCGCCGTCTCCCGCCTTGATTGCCTTCTCGGTCACCGCTAATGGAACCTTCACAAGATATTGGTCCCCATGTTATACATTTTTTTTCCCCATGTCGGCTTACCTAGATATACAAGCCTTGTGTGGCTCATGCCCTGATATCAATTTCGACTCGACCCGCACATAAAGCACAATGGTATCAACAAACATAGGCGTGATTCAAATGAAATAGAATATATAAAATTTGATTCAAATGAATACATGGGAAATGAAACATGCCCTTACGTATGCATAAACAGTATAGAGTACATACATAAATACACATACCGTTGCATCAGCAAATACTGCATAATAGCGTGGAGACTTAAAAGTAGGCCCAAAAGAGTAAAACCGTAGTCTGACAAAAGCTTTGCTCTTACAGTTTACTTACTTACAATTACCATTATGAGCATACGTTAAGTCTTAAGATACATTTGAATTTGATGGGTGCATTATCACAGAGTACTGTACTCCGTGCAATTGACCTCTTTTAACCTCTGCTTCTATTGCCCCAGAGTTGGGAGGATCGTGAATGGGGATCATTTTGTGGGCTATTAGCATGCAGCCAGGACTTTTGAGCACATGGATTCCAAAGCATATGCCACCAAATTGTCTCCTGTTACTACTACTTCGATTATTATGCCAATATTCCCAGGTCAGTTCCTATTTCCTTCCCTATCTATGTATCTACATCTGAAATATCGACTGTCGTCCGAAGAGGTATCCTATTATGAATGCATATTGTCTTTCTAGATGGCATTTTGCTTTCAACTAACTCCAACCAGTACTGTAACCGGAAGAGGTGGTGATACTTAAATCCGGTCCCATTCCTTATGTGTTGTCAGATAATGTCAAATGCGGAGATATCAATAAAAATCACCTCAGGCTGTTACCTTCAGGCGGCTGATGGACTCATGTGGCCGCCTGCTAAAATAACCTTCATCCGATGTAGCGGGAATAAAATGACCATGAGATCTTATTTTTGTCGCAATATTGCTATATTTTGAAAAACTGGTTCAATAACGCCCGCCCCTCTCTGTAGGTGTTTCCAGAGTGCTCAACAATGTTTATCCATCTGGGTAAAAAAAGGAAAGAAGGTATTCTGTCTGCTGCACAATCATCAACATTTCTAACCCTATGCTTGCAACTCCGAACAAAACAGAGCAGAAGTTGTTTGTGTTTTTCTTGTGGCCATACAAAACTGACAAGGAATACGTCGTTGCTATCCGCCGGGACGGGGAAATGCACTCAAAAGTCTTTTCTAGTTGTACAGTGGACTTTGAATTCGTCTTTCTATCCGATTGGTTAGACAGGTCTCTTCTGGAAGTACTTCAAAACAGTGGATGTTGTTAAAGGACCATCCTGGAATTGAATGGTCACGATTCTGCACCTCATTTATGTTCAGTGCCAACATTCAGTGCTAGTAGTAGTAGTAGTAGTTTGTCCTTTTGATGTTTTGGTTGTCTATCCAACATTAACCACAGTTTATTTGCCACAAGCATGGCCTTTCCCTGACCTCGATCACACCATAGTTGCCACGGGCATATAATGCAGGAAGAAAATCTGAGCATAATCTGGAGTTTTTGCGGAATCATCCGACGCTGACGGTGACGTCCTTGTGGCGATAGGGGTTGTAATGGTAATACATGAGACAAGCACAAACTGGGGCTGGTGTGGAAGCAATTAAGTTTTCCAGACACAAGAACGTGAACGTGAAATTGAGAGAATTCATTCCTCTAGATCCGTTTGTCAGTTGTTCCCGTTCCCGCAAGTGACGACGACGAAATGATCCAACGGCCAAAGGTGGTGGTATTTTGAAATTGCCCACCAAGGTATGCATTCTGTCTATAGTATGCATTTGCAATTATACTGGTGTGAGGCAATATCTTCTTAAAAATAAAAAATAAATTGTAACTGAAAAAAAAACCTGTTGCCAGAAGCTTCTGTCCTCTTCGGTTTTCCAGTTGAGCTGCCGCTGGCTGGCTGGACGGATGACGGACGGATGATGGGTGGTACATCCTGCTTTTTTTTTTTCCTGCGGAGGAAACTTGTCTTAAAGTCTGCCAGCGTGACTAAACACACACACACACACACACACACACGGCCTATACGTCTCAAGAGCCCCCTAATAGACGATAAGAATAGATAGTCATTACATATAATATCTCCTCAACTCCCACATTACGTCTTAATAATGCCGCCTTCCTATTACAAACATAATACCGGGGTCCTGATATGCCTCACGCCTCACAATAGTCGCGTCGCTCACACTGTATCACCTTCCACGGAATAAGGCCTCGGGCAAATGGCTTAACAAGATTAGCTGGCCAACCAATTTAACGAAGGCACAGTAATTGTTTAATGAAGATATTGAATATGCAGGCCATATTGTGTTCCATAAGCTACGACTTAATAACTGTCTGCGGTCCAAATGAGAGCCATCCTTTACAATACTAACTGCTGTTCCAGGAGTGGTGTTGCTGATAGTAACAATAAAGCTTTTTTTTTTCTTTTTCTTTTTTTTTTTGAAAGTCAAAGGAATGAATGAAACAAGCACAGTAGCAAAGAATCAGCTGCAATTATGGCCCGTAGGCTTTTACAGTTACAGCATGAATTGTCCTTTGAGAGACACTGCGGACGCTGAACAAGCCAAGGCGTGTATACCTAAAGACACTGGCGCCGTTGCACTGTAGGCGTAGGTAGATACATATACACTGCAGATTTCAGCTTGCATTTGTCTGGAAACAGCCTGGATTTGGAAACCAAATACGACCAAATTCTCACGTTTTTTGCCCGACAGCGACAAGGTTTGCAATTGCACTTAGTGTAGGACAACCTGGCAAAGAAGCTCAAATGAAATTTTTACTACGTATATGTGTATTCAAAATTACAACAATGTTTTCGTGTACTTGCATGCCTGCTTCTAAACTTGAATGTCATTTACTTACGAATGGCGTGTTGTTCCAGTAAATATTACTTCGAGCGAGAGTCTCTGGGCAGTAACGCATAATACTCATAATGCTCCACATACGTCGCGATGTAAATTTGTTTGATGACCAATTTCTTCCTTGGAGCAAAGCTACGAATACAATCTACCAATTTCACGAGCTGCTTGCTGAGTCGGTGTGATGGTGCAGGGTGCATCTGCTTTTTGTGTGTGGCTCTCTGTCTGCGGATCCTTGTTCCACTGCTCATTAGCATTTTACACTTCAAGCGCCCTTTTTTTTTTTTTTGTTCATTCGCTCACCTTCTAATAATCTGTTTGCCTGAAACAAATGGAGAGTCTTGGTGATTTTGTTTGCCTTCCCCCTGCTACGTTGCTGCAGTACGAATGTGGCTGGAAGGCTGGAACCAGGATTTTAGAATACATACTGAGGTCCCGAATCCAAGTTCCCCACCATCTTTGATCGTAATTAGTTCGATTTTTCATGTACGCTTCATTCAGAAATGTAAATGTGTAATTATTCTGTTGGACACATTTTATTTATGTATGTGTTTATTTACTTTTGTTGGCCTAGATGTAGTCTTTATTTTGCCAGATACATCTGGTTTTATGTTGCTTCCCTTATCCCTGCCCTTTTTAAGGGTATATCTGAAAATCCCATCTGCCTATAGCATATGATAAATTCACATGTGCTTGTAAGGCTAAATATACAACATTAAGTCTAAAATACAGTGGAAGCAGCCTATAATCAACAAGTCATATATCATTTTTTAATCGTAGAATGTAACTCCTAAGGATAAAAATACCAAGGACCTCAATGGTAAGCGAATGTGGGGGATGTATTTCAGATACAGCTCACCTTTTTCTGAAGCGTGGGACTTGACAAAACAGACTTTTACAGTGCGGTTTTCCACATTAGAACACGCAATTAATTTGTCAGACGGATGAAAAGAGAAATTGCGGATGTGGAAAAACAACTGTGTCGAGTTTAATTCCACTATTACAAAACGCAGACAGCACCAGGTCTGACGTGGATAATTATTCCAGACTTCGTGTTCGGTACAGTCTTAAATGATTGAATGCCTCACCGATGAATATTCCAGCAGACGTTAAAAACACAATGGGAAAGGTCTTTTTGCTCCAAATGATTCATAAAAGTTTCATGTGAGCGTCCTTGGGAAACAACTTGTAAGTTATGTAAAGCGTTCCGCTTCTTGAATGCTTCTTTGATTCGGGTGAAGTTTTCATTTGTTACCTTGATGTCCTCAAGCATTCACAGAGGACCGACACAAAAAGGCTGCGTGCAGCAACCCGGGTGAAACCAACAACAGAGGTAAATAAAGCGTGTGCAAAACACATGAAAGCAGCGCTTCTCAGTTCGTTCGGTGCACCCGGAGACGACCTTGACTTTGAAAACACAAGGCAAGACGGTCCGAACCTTGAAATACGTATCCCACTACAACGCCAACCACTTCGCGGTTTTTCCCGCAACATGACGACACTTCCTCGAAATCTCCTGCAATGTCGTCTGCAGCGTCACTCAGAGGTGAACTGCGCGTGCATGGGTTTGCCCTGCCCTCCACTGAAACCCACAGAGCAACCGCCTGCCGTTAAAGTCCATGCTCAACAGGGTCCAGTGCTGCATTCAGGTTACATGTCAAAAACAGTGTCAATAATTGATGTGTGCTTTCATTTCTTTTCAGCCCACCTCACTCAGACCTCTCCAAAATCACAAAAAAAAATAAAAGAAAGAAACTTTTCTGCTGAGGTTTTCCGAGATCATTTGTATGGCGACAAACTTTCTTTTTTTTTTTTTTTTTTTTACCTTGAGCAAATCTCAAAGTCTCATTTCATCTGTGTGGTAGAAGAAAAAAAAACAACCTATCGGGTATAAAGAAATGTATTGAATCACACGCGCCAGCCATGTGAGGAGGTTCAGGCTTAACCTGTAGTACGATTAGGACCTTGCAGATGTTTCCATTCAGGCTCTCCTGGTTTTGTCTGTCAACCTTTGCGATGTGGACAGTTCTGCAATGTAATCAGAGGCAAGTAAGGTCTTGGTGAGACTGTACTGAACCTGTGTGCTCCTCTGATATCAGAGTTTGTGTGAAATAAACATATCAAATAAGGACAACTGAGGCTGATTGAGGTTGTTTTTCCTTTTTATTCGTCAAACTGAAGATTGGAAAAGGAAAAGGCTGGAAAGGTCCTCAGCAATCTGAATATTCAAAATCAGTTCTGTCCTGTCAGTGATCAGGTTGATTTCCTCAAGTGACTGAATGATTGTGCACATAGAAATGTACCCTAATGTGGCAAACTGAATAATTGAATCAACTAAAGTAATATATAGTCGGAAACGCTTTTAGGCCTGTCCCTAATTGTTTAAATGACCTTGTACATACGCGCACTGACAGAAGTGTCCTAACCCTTCTGCAACTGGAAATTTTAACACAGAGTGCTCTTGGATGCATATTGGGATCGCTGTGTAATGACATCTGAAGTTAAGTATAACAATCTTCCAGATATTACAATCGGGATGCATATGAATCCTTGCTGTAGTCTGTTGTTGTTTCGCCCCACAGGGGAAGAACAGTTGCCTCTCAGAAAGCCGACGTGGACTCTCCTCTTGGCTCGATGAAGAACTGCAGACCTGCATTTGCCATTCGCCTATTTATTAACCTTAAAGGGACAGTCGCTTACCGCTTACCTGGCAGCCTCATGGTGATGGTAGTGGTCGATTTTGTAACCTCGATTCGATTTTTGGAAAGAGCCAGGCCAGCGGTCTCCCCCTTCTTCTAGCCTTTATGCTAAGCTAAGCTAACTGGCCGTAGCTTGATATCTAGCGTGCCCACTTCAGAGTGATATCGATCTCCTCATCTAACCCTTGGCAAGACCATTTATTTAACCCAACCAACGTGTTTCAGTTGGCAAACCCTGACGTAACCAGGATCTTTCCCCAACTTTAACCGTACTGTAGCTGCCATGCGCAGGCATTGCAGAAAGCATTAAATGTAATCCGAGGTTTTGCAGAATCATCCAATGTTGACGTCCTTGTCTGGTGACTTTCCTGAAATACCAGCTCAAAGGAACAGACAACAAATCTGGTGGGTACTGGAACAGTTGACCGTCATATGCGGCTACTATGTCACCTACCGCCTGAGCACTTTCATTATCAACTTGTTTGTTTTTTTTTTGGTCGATTCCCCCCCCCGAGGGAATGATCACATTTGCCTGCTATCTATTTAACCGTCACATCATTTCAGCATACACTCCCAGGAGAAGCGAACGCAGCATCATGTAGTTTTTGACAGCTAAGAGTTAACGGGGGAAGGTCCACGAGCAGCAGCTGTCTTCGTCTTTCTCAAAATCCCTCAAAGTTCCTAGCTTGGTGCACCCATGGGCGCCGGTCCACTCCCGACTCATCATATCATCATATTTGGCGGATACGTTTTCAGACATAACAATCTGCCTCGTTTGAGGGCGGTTTTTCTTCCACAAATGTGTACATGCAGTGGAGCTGCAGGCTGCCAAGGACAAATAAGTGCACAGTCTGTCCTCGTCCAGGTCTCCATGGCGGAGAGAGGAGGTCGTATGACTCAGGTCCAACGTCCATCCATTCTTCATATATATGCTATCTATTTGTAATGTCGTCATCATGATTGTTCCGTACTGGAATTTCATTATAGCGGCTCTACTCTGTCTGTCCGGCCTGGGAGGGGGATCTCTCTATTTTCCCTCATTGAAAGGGTTTTTCCTCATCTGAATAGAGGTTCTGAGGACAGAGGGTGTCGCATGCTGTACAGATTATAAAGTACAGCACACTCATGAATACATGTCCATCCTTAAGGTAGAAATACACCTGCTAATGTTGTTCTAGAACCTCCACACTGAAAAAACAAAAACAAAAAATGACAATTTCTGTGCAGGTATTGGGTTTTTTTTTTCTAATGCAATGAATATAATGAAATATACAGAAAGATTTTTGCCAAAGTAGTAGGCTACTTTCCCCCCTTTTTTGTAGCTGTATGTGGGTGGGGGGGGGGGGTCATCTGTGACGAGGGAGTGATTTCAGACACAGCCCATCTAAGAGTCTGCTCCCTGTGCATGCTGGGAGGTTCCCCTACACACTTTCCTCACGACACTACGATATGAACTCACACAACCTCCAAATGGAATTTTTCTGCATTTGCCCTCCATCCACAGCTTTTGTTTCATCCAAATTTCACTTCAAACTCCAATGTTACACTGGACTAATGAAACAAGAATACATGAATAACGTCGGGCTATTGGAATTGAAAGATGTATTATCAACTATTCTGAATTTAAACACATGTTTGGAGCAAATTGTGGGGCAATTTATCTTTAAGTCTTGAATTTAAAAGAACTATTTTCTCCCGAAGAAGTGGTCCGAGACGGACACAGAACACACAGTCTGCTCTGTGGATTATCCAGTCGTTTGTCTTCGGTTTTGTTTAGTTTTTAATGTTGTGAGCACCGCAAACTAAATCACATTCATCTCCATTACATTTTGGATGGAGGCAGTGCTCTCAGACAGCTAATCTCATAGCCCCGTGAGAACGTGTGGTCCTCACGAATATAGTAGCACAAGAGCACACAATCACACAGACCAAGAGAGAGTGGGGGGGGGGGGGGGGGGGCATGTCTGAGGTAACCAAAGCAAAATGTCACAAAGCAACTTTTAATGAGAGCGTAAAGCCCAGTTAGAAGGATGTATTTTCCCGTGGCAGTTGGCAGGACTGTACGTTCGGCTGCTATATCCCCGGCTCTCCAAGCTCAAGTGTTCTCCTTAATTGCAGGTCAGCCCCGAATATGACGCGTCAGCTGCCACAAGCCTTAATTAATTCTGCACTGAAAAGGAGCCCGCAACACCCACCCATCTGTTTGTCTTTAACCTGCGAGCGAGGGGGGGAGGGAAAGGGACGGGAGGAGACGCCGAAATACAGAATGAGGCGAAGGCGGAACAGGCGTTTCGGTTCGGTTAGGATGGCCTTTTCCGCCGTGAGCGGCCTTGAGCGGCCTTGAGCGACACGCTCAGCTCATCGCGGCCGCGGACCGCCACGACCGGCGACCACCGAGGTGGCGGGCAAGCAGAGCTTTAATGATGTATGTTTGGTGTATGATGTTTGTATGGGCTTTTTTTTTTCAGTGTCGAGGTGGACGTCATGAATCTCTTGGCTGATTCGAATCACTTTCTTCCGTTATCTAAAGGGTCGCATCGCGGGTTCAAATGCGACTCTGACTGTCTTCAGTTCAGTAGCACATTCAGGTCTGGCGCTTGTCCGAGCTGTTCAGATGAAACTGGCCCATACATGCGCTGCACGCGGGGCTAATTGCTCGGCAGCCTATGATTTTTTAACGAGGAAGTAGCGCACGGCATGACACGGATGAGCCGCCCCCGGTCCCCACGAGGTGCTCCGCCGCTAAAAGCTAGGAGTGACAAATTGGAAGTCAACAGTGTTTCGAATGTCCACGCTCGAAGTGGGGTGAAAAGCCAAACCGCAGAGTGCCAGGAGGATTTGTTTTTCGTTCCCAGTCAACTTTTTTTTTTTTTAACCATGGCAACGAAGGTCCCCTAACCATAACGAAGTAGTCATCTTAACCCAAACCACGATCTTTCCATAAAACCCATCCACGTTGTTGCTGTGCCTAAACCCAACTGAGCGTTAAACAGTAGCGTGGTCGCGTCATAACACTGGTGTGATGTGGTCCTGCTGATCAGGAAACACTTCCATGTCTCGTTCTAGAGGGGCATGGACACAAACAACTAATTTTGTTGTTTCATTTTGGAGGACTTGTGACTAGGAAACCTAATTGAGACCAGGCTCGGCGTCACGGCCTGTGTTCGACACCGCCTACTACACCAGCAGTACGTACCGATTTGGCCAAAATGTAGCATGTAGCATGTAGCATGCAGTATGTCAAACAAAAGCTAAATATGCAGTTCGTCAAAAACACCCGGATGTCGTACTGATTCGGACAAAAATCTCCAGTCTGCATCGGACCGGTCTACCTCGCCTACTGTGTCCCACAATGCAAAGCGCTAGCGGGTGGACTGCCACGAACCAGATTTTGGTGGACTGTTAACTGTCTTAGCAGTCCACCAAAATCTGTTTCTGAACACACTGGAAAAACAACAAGAAAAAAAATAACAGACCAGAAGAAACTGAGGGTAAGAGGTGGAGGACAAGGACCACCTGATCTGGGCAGCCCAAGATGAGAGACTCGCCGCCGTCATTGGACAAAGGTGAAAGTCAGACCAAGTCAACGAAAACAATGAAAAGCAAAACTGCTACATTTCAACGTGGACACTCTCATATACTTCCGACTTTCGTAAAACCTGCATGATATTACTTCTGCTTTCCTAAGCCTGGACAGGCACACTGCAAAATGCATCAATTTGACAGTTTCACACTGCATACTGATGTGAAAAGCAGTATGCTGCATGTATTGCATGTTGCATACTGCATTTGCCAGCGGTAGTAGGTGGTTTCAAAGAGTCCCCTGTTTCTTTTCTCTTTGCCTGTGTCTGAGTGTCTGAGTGTGTGTGTGTGTGTGTGTGTGTTTCTGGGCGTGGCTACCTGTTCCAATTCACCGGCACACCTGCAACTCATCCACTAACCGAGGTCCTGCAGCACATAAAGCCTCGGCTCTTCACTCCAGTCTTCCCCCGATCGCTTGCTTGATGTGGTGCGACTCCTGCCTGATCCCAGCGGTCCGTCGTGCTCATGGTTCCCCACCACTCTGCTGAGCTCTCCATTTGTGCCTGCCTAGCTCTGCCACTCGGCTAATCCCCAATTATCTGGTTGCTTGCTGGTTTAACTGCGACCAACCTTGTCGGAGTCTTGCTTTTGATGGCGACACTGAACTCGGGTTGCATCACACGTGGGCAGAACTTTTGCTGATTACTTGCAATGAAATTACAAACGTTCTGAAACAACAAGATTAAACAATAACGGCGCATCACAACCTGTGGGATATTATGAAGGTCTTTACAGTGGAAGCTTACTGTCTTAGTCCCTCTCTCTCTCGGACAAAAAGTTGGTTTCCTTCCACCTGTTTTTTATGTGCTTTTCCAGTTTGCCCATAAATAAACCTGAGTGCAAATGCAGAAAATCTGAAAAGAATCTGGAAATATATATAAAAAAAAAAGAAAAAGTGTTTACATGAAAAAGTCGGTTTATTTTTCTCGACTAACCGACTCCTAATATTCACATGACGGTAGCAGAGGGCATTCGTCCGCATTTTCTTTTGCCAATTTCTAGAAATGTGGTCAAAATTTGGAAACTTCGCTAGTGACGATGGGCCTCATTCACTAATATGTGCGTAGAAATGTTCTTACTTTGCGCACAAAACAAGTGTGCATGCAAAATTAGCCCAAAGCCCAAGATGAGAGACTCGCTGCCGTCATTGGAAAAACGTCCAAAAGTGGGACATTTGCAAGAAGTGAGGGTGAAAGTGACCAATGCGTTACTTTGAAATATTGTTGTCTATTAAAGCCTCTTTTTTTAATGAATGCGGTTTTAATATGCGATGCATTTAGTTAAAAAGGTGTGTGTGTGTGTGTGTGTGTGTGTGTGTTTGCATGACAAGACAGCCTGGCCTTCATCATTTGGGACGTGGGACTGCACCAGGGACGTTGGGCGCAGTCCAATATCCTAAGCCGAACCCTTATCCGTTGTTCGGTTTGTGCTCGTTTTCAGTGACCAAGAAATGCAGAAAACAACATTTTGTCATTTATTTTGAAAAATACATTTGTGGCCATAATTGTTGTAAAAATGTATTCCTTTCATCTATTGGCATATGGTCAATTAGACACAACATTATGTCAGTAATGCGCCATTGTTATTGCAACAGAGTTTAAACCTGTATATTCTACAAAACGCAGACGGGATAAGAAACCAAACTAAGTGACGTGTTCTGTCTGTCTGTCTGTCTGTCTGTCGATCCCCTCGGCTTTTGTTTCAGTGCTATGGACAGAGCCGCACCCCCTAATTGAACAATAGTCGTTTCACCATTTCACAGCACAATCGCCCACTTGTTTAGCTGTGGGGGCTTACAGTAATCACATGCCAAAATAGGCAAACAAGCGATTTACGAGTAACATTAAAGGTCCCATGTTCTGCATGTTTCACAGTTGAAAAAAGTCCTTATGTGTCTTCTCCTGGTCCTTTCTGCAGCCCCACAGTCCCCCCCCCCCCCCTGTCTGAAACAAGCCGTTTGAGACAAACTGAACAACCTCCAAACACTGGAAGAGTAGTTCCTGAGCAGAGCGCTCCGATAACTCAGACAGACTGAGCGGGTGGATGAGCTCGTCCCTGTACTTGGTTGGGTGGTGCTGTGATTGGCGCAGATGACCTGCTGGGAGGGGGGGGGGCTGAGTGCGGTGACTGTATAGTTGTGACATCACAACCTTACGGAAGTCCTGACGGCTCGTTTAATGATTTTTGCCATGTATGCATATGTGACGTGAGTTAAAGGATTTAAAGGATGCTTGGGGAGTCGGTAACACAATTTGGAAAAAAGCGAGACAGTCAAAACACCTGATATTCCCTAAATGGTTGTGCAAATAAATAAGCGTTTCAGCTCAATCTACTGTCGTCGGGCTGCACAAAGTGCCAAACATCGCAGCAGTCAAATAAAAATGTAAAAACAGAATAAAAAAAAAAAGCAAAGTAGCAATTAAACACTGGTGCCGTAGGTTTGAGAATTCTCAGCTGCCCGGGCAGAAAAGCCAAAAAACACACACACACACACACACACCTTGACCTCAGCCCCAGATGGTCTGTGCTTTGCCCCAGGCCTTGTCGACTCCTCGAAATGCCCCTGGTTATGCTCCAAAATACCAAAGCAAATTCCTTTTCATGTGAAAGCCTACTTGGCAATGAACCCGATTTCGGATTCTGGTTCTGACCTTTTGTTGCATATCGTTCCCCATCTCTCTCTCTCTCTCTCTCAATCTCCCCTCATCTCTTTACCGTCCCGGTCCAACAAAGAAATGTCCATGAAAAAAAAAAGGAGACAAAAAAAAAAAAAAAAGAAGGGGTTTGGCGCCTTGCTCAAGGGCGCCTCGGCAGTGCCCAGGAGGTGAACTGGTCGCTGGAGAGGCGCCGACTGCTCCGTGCTGCGCTTGAACTGGCAGCCCTCCTGCTTCCCAACATTAGGAAAATAGTCCTCGTATTTACCATCTGAAACCCCAGCTGTTAGAAGGAGTGATCGTCCAAGGCAGCTGAGGTGTGAAGCCTTTTGTAGTAAGCGGCTAGCTTGTCTTGGACCTGCAGCGAACATCAGAAGCCGCGCGCCTGTTGCATCCGTGAAATCGGCTGACAGCTGCGAGGAAAGTGTCACACAAACTGTGAGGAACGGTAAAGTACGTGGTGATGGCAGATCGCTGAGTGGGTTAGGATTCATCAGCAGCAGCGCTCGTCCTCCACCCCACCCCACCCCACCCCACCCGTTCCGAACTAGAAAACAGCCTTCCCTCTGCCCACTCATGACGTGAGCCTTTTTGATTCACAAAATGGATGCCCACACATCACAGGGACACATGCGGCGTGTCTCACAAACGGGGAGCACATATAGACCTTTCACTAGTCTGTTACTGGTCCTGTAGTGAGACATCGATAGCGCGTGAGTCACCCAGGGGTCCCACTCTGAAGCCGTGCACAGGTGTTTACACCACAGGCTGCAGCCTGAATGAGCTGAAGTCACGGGTACTTACTGTCAGAACGCGCACACACACACACACACACACACACAGAAGGCTGGCCTAGGGTTGCCTGAGTGTAATCACGAGACAGAAAAGATGAGGATGGCAAAAAAAAAAAAGAAAGACCACCTCCACTTGATGCGGTGACTCACTCAGGATCATGTCAAGTGAGAGAGAGAGAGAGAGAGAGACATTGAGAGAGTCAGAGAGAACTAATATCACCATATTGTTGCCAATATCAGCAAAAATCCTCAAGTTGCGGAAGGGAAACACTCAGATCTTCATGTCTCTGGTCATATTTAAGATCGCGGATGTCAAGTGTCAAAGTCAAGCCCAGTGTTTACGTTAAATGATGCATGAATTATCAGCAAACTACTGAGCCCTCTGACAAGTGACACCATTCTCCAGAGGTGGAAGGAGTATTTTGATCCCTCCCCCTGAAGTAAAAGCTCCAATACAACGCTGTAAAAAAAAAAAAAAAAAAGCTGTAAAATACACTTAAAGGATCAGAAAGAGTACTCATTCTACAGCAAAATGTCTCCTGTGACTGATTATGTTATTATTCTATTCCATTATTAGATAATACTGGTGTCATCAATGTGTAAGCAGCATTTTACAGTGGAGCTAATTAGTTCAGTGGTTCGCAACCTCGAATAGGTCTGGGGGGATACCCAAATCCATTTGAATTGTTTTGTATTTTTCTCTAAAATGTACTGTTTCTGTAAAACATTGGATAATTTTACCTCTGTGGACTAAAGACAATCACTTGAATGGAACCATGTGAGAAGTTTAGAGGGTAAATGTCCTTTTTTGGTGGTTTTCTTTTTTTTATAACAATGTGCTGTATTTTCTAATATCCTCCATATGTTTTTTTTTTTCTTGTTAAATATGGATCTAAAAGAAAAAAGAAATTGCCATTCAAGTAAAGTACAAGTACCTCAAAACCGTACTTAAGTACAGTGCTTGAGTAAATGTACTTAGTTATTCTCCACCACTGCCATTCTCTAACCCTGAACAAATCTTCTTTAAGCTGCCTTCAGCTCCCACTCTCACCAAAGCTTGACCCGACCTTATACCTACATTGTATCTGCTTAGGCTTACCCACAATGGCTGGCCCCACTGGCTCCTCTTGACTTACCAATAGGAATTAATCAGCAACCCCGCTGGTATGTGAAACTTTTCCTGAATGATGCCCTTTGACCTGTCTTACCAAAGATAAGGACATGGCTTCAATGGGAATTTGCGTGCGAGTGTAAGGGGGCAGTCAGTCTATAGCGCCATCCGGTGGACACCCTCTCAGTAACTGGTGTTTGGTTGAGTTGGGCCCACAAACACCTAGAAGGCTCAACAGCCCTCTGTAGCAACTTCTATTCACTTTTGTCTCCAACATCACCAACCATCATCAGCCGACAGTACGCCACCTAACAACAACCAGCTAACTAGCATGTTGCTATCACCACCACGCAAACACAAATCTCGAAACACAAGATTTCAATCATGTAGTGAAAGGCTAATTAATAAAGTGATCATTTAAGTCATGATAAGATAGAAGGAGGCCAAGAATGATCCAAATAAAATTTAGAAATGAAAAAAAAATGACTTTAAAACACAAGCTTATACATAATATGCATTACAATACCTACTTCTACACAGGGTACATGGTGTAGCAACACATTAGCAGCGTAGCAGCAAGCAGCAGCTTTCAGTCCTCCCCGTCTGTGTTTACACAGCATGCATTCAGGCACAGCATTGAGTTTAGGTCAGCCCAGTGCACAATCAAGAGACTCTCGGAGTCGGAAGTTAAGCCGGCTCTTATGCACAACCGCGCATGCACCATACAGAAGCAGGATTTTTGATTCCCAGACGCGTGCGACTCGAGGTGACTCCTTCCCGAGTGGAACGTCACTAATAGCGAGAGTAAAATGCGAACCGTTAAACCACCTTAGCGGACAGGTGGATTGTTTAAAAATAGAAGTGCATCTGTTCTGTCAGACGCTTGTGCCGCACGGCTGAAACGCCTCCTGTGTATACACGCTGTAAGAAAGGTAGCCCAGACATCCTTCTCCCCCGCCACGATCCTCCAGCTCCTCCTGGGCCCAAGGCATGCCTCGGCTAGACAGGATATGTAATCCCTCCAGCATTATCTGGGTCTGTTTCAGGGTCTCCTCCCAGTTGGATGTGTCCAACCGGTTTTTGTAGCCTGGGGGTCAGCATGCCAAAGACCCCACGTTAAGTCCAGCCTTGCAAGTGGTAGGTCCACAAGGTGGTTGCTTCATGTTATTCCTTCGGGCTGAGCCCCACCAGGCCCTAGGGTTGTGGACCTGGCCACTAGGCACTTGTCGGTGAGCTTTCCTCCCAGGCCTGGCCCCAGGAAGGTGTTCTTGTCTCCCTTGTCAAGGTGAGATGGCTTGACCAATTTGTCCCGGGTGACCCTACCAATAGCTATGGTCCTTGGCAACACAGCACCCAGGGACATGAGGGTACGCAAAGCCCTCCACCATGTTAAGGTGGGGATTCTCAGGGGGAATGTAAAACCGCTAGGCCAAATACTGGGATACTAAGGATATTGTAGTCCACGTCCGGCAAAGAATCCAGCGTTCTGGGGGTTGGAGGTTGGGAGTGGTGATTGTGACAGCACTATCAGAGTTCCTGTTGTACAGTCTGATGGCGGCGGGCACAGGAGAGCGCTGGAAGAGTCTTGCTCTTGAATCGAATTGGACAAGCTGATTATTGATAAATAATTGAGGTTCTAATTCTACACTATGACTCTTATAGATGTATCGAAAAACATTAATAGTTTTACCTTTGCACATGATCTAGTGGCACACACACACGAAACCATCAGCAGTACATCTGTTTGTGCAATGTGGATGCACTGTAGTCTAATAGCTGAGTATAAGATCATAACAGCACAAGCACTTAATGTTCATGGTGAAGTGGCGACAGATGGTCTCTTGTGCGTGGGTCACTGTATGTAGATATGTATGTGTGTGTGTGTTTACGGCCGGCAGTGGGAGGGGTGTGTGTGTGTGTTCTACTTCATACTGTGAAACCAGGTCCACTGATTCTACCAGGGTGTAGATATCCCCCCCTTTGTTTATTAGAATGCTACATAGCACATGTACATATGTCAGTGCTGAGGATGGCAAACACACACACACACACACACACACACAAGGCAGCTCACACCTCACACCCTCCAGTAAGACGTGGGACCAACTGTCCTAACAGGTTTCGTTTCAGCTGCATATTCCAAAGCCTTTACATAAGAGCAGACCCGTCTGTATCGTCCTATTTATTCAGAGAATTATGGTATGTGTTTTTGACGCTGATAAGTGATTACATTACAGGGTGACTATACTCTGTACATCTGATCAATTTTGGATGAATCACCCTTTTATTAAGGACAGGATCCCCTCCAGTGTCTCCGGAGCAGATGGAATATATAATCCCCTCTGGTGTGTTCTGGGTCTGCCCTGGGGGTCTCCTCCCAGTTGGATGTCCTCCACAGGGATCCTAAACAGATGCTGGACTCCCTCAACTACTACTCTGAGTTCTTTCTGGATGTCTGAGCTCCTCGCCTGTCCTTGAGGATTGGCCCAGTCTTACGGATCAAATGGTTATGTGTGATGTGAAAGGGGGCACTCGTAGTGACGAACCCACGGAGAATCAGGACCAGCTCTTTCAGCAAGTGGACTCAGACACGGCTCTAAATGACTGCTAATGTTGCTCTGCCTTTCGTGGGGCAATCGTGTACTTTCTTCTGCGGGCTGAACATTTATTCTCCATTGTGAACCCGCCTCTCAACAGGAGTTGGATCAAGCAAACAAAGGTCCGCACAACACGTTGTGACTGATATATTCACGTCAGCTCCTCTGCATGCCTTCGAGACCTGCAATTAGGTACCTACACATTGCGACCTACCCGCAGAAAGGTTTACATGTGTCCTCAGAACAAGAACAAGAAATGAATTCATGCCTTTGCAAGGTGCTGTTCCACCACAAGCCTCCAGAACAACTTCTATGCTACTTGTCATGCAACAAGTCTCCGGAACTCTACTGGAGGGATGAATGGCATTGTTCCAAAGGATATCCATTCATTGTTTTGATGATGGCGCTGGAGAACGCCGTTGAACACGTGCTAACAGGTGTTCAGCTGGGTCGAGATCTGGTGATTGGGAAGACCATAGCATACGATTCACATCATCACCCATCTGTTATAGGCCAGCTTAAATGGACTCACTTTTTCAAAAAAGAAGATGCAGTAATTTCTAAGGTTAGGGTTTTGGCCTTCATTCCTACAAGTAATATGATCGTACTCTGCAAGTTAAAAGCTTGACTCAAGGTCCACTTACTAGCTTTTTTTCTGTTGCTTTCAATTGCATCTCAAGGCCTTCATCGGCAGTTGGAGTTGGCTCAGCTGTGATCATATGTGTAGAACTTCTATCACTTGAAAACAGGTGGTTGTAATGCGGATGGAGATCTGTAACGCTCTGTTCAAAGATGTTCTCTGGTGTCAGATGTGAATGTCCTCCTTGATCGTGATCCCCGACCTTTGAACCCTTCCCAGTGGATGCCGTGTTTTCTGTTTCCGGTGTCCACTCAGTCATTTCATTTATTGGTATCACGTTCCACTGTTGTTTCAGGTGAACCAACTCCATGACAACTGGGCAACTCCAATGGCTGATGAAGACCGTAAGATGTGATGTGGTTTAAGACGAAGACGTTCTTGTTGTGAATGTCTGTGTGCATTGATGCATTATGTGGGTGTACATTTTCTCTGCATGCAAGGGTTGGAGGAGGTGAAGGAGGAGGCGGTACGACATGAAGCGTTTAGCTTTTTTCTTATTCACTTTTCAGAAATGCTGCCTTGTCATCTCTTTATATTCTATCAGGAATATAAATCTAGGTCTAAGGTTTATAGTTTTGTCCATCATTTCTATCAGTTTGTGGTGCTGATATTTGGGGACATCTCTGCTTGGCTACAATGGAGTGCACAGAGCAACCACAGGAGCCATTAGACAGCCTGAAACCAACCCACAAAACCCATCTTGTCTAAACCACTTAGTCAGTTCCTTTTTTTCCAATGGCATCAGTCTTTTAAGAGAAATAAGTGGACTGATACAGGCTTTCAGCACCAAGGGATATGAAATGCTTTGATTCAGACTCATCATGACATGTCATACACGACACGCTCTTAAGAAAGAAATCCACCCAAGGTGAAAGGTCACCTGACTCAGCCTCTCCCTGCCGTCTCTAACCGCCTGCCACAAAGCTACAGGGGAGTTTGCACCAGGTGTAAACGCAAAGGCCCATGATCAGGTGTCGTTCCCCGGAGAACACATCCAGATAATGTATGACGCTACCAGGACGGGATCAACTAAACAAGGGGAGGTGAGGGAATGAAATATTTAATGTGCTCCTCTGTAATTTAGCTCATCATTCCAGATGGCATTTTTAACCAGCGCGAACATTTTTTTTAAATAAATAAATAAATAAATAAATCACAGGCTGTGCTAGGCATGAGCATTCCGCAGGACTTGCCAAACGAGAACACCAGTACCTGCCTGCCATAGTTACCAGTGAGGTAACTGTAACCACGGGCTACTTTTTTTTCAAGGCAGTTTTTATAAATCAAAGAGATCGGTGCGCTATAGTGCCAAGATCTACCCAGTAAGGATGTGTTTGAACATTTATTTCAAATATGTTGAACATCATTTTTTGTCTCTCTGTAACAATATCTAGTTAATGTTTGTCACTGATACTCCAACACTACCACGAGTTTATGTAATTGTTGGTAAAAAAAAAAAAAAAAAAAAAAATTGCTCTTGAAGTAACCCAACCAATGATTCGCACATTCTGACCTGAAGTTTCTGGAAATGTTGAATGCGTTAAATTGCTCTCTCTACTGCCGTTTATACTTGTCATATATGTCGGAGTTCATCTGCAAAATAACACGTTAATAATACTAAAAACATATTTTAATCATGTTTCATTTTTGGTGGCGGGGTTCAAACACAGTTTGATGGTTACTTATTAGATCCATTTTAGGTACAAGTTGTTTTTGTTTTGTTTTTTTCAGCCTATATTTCTTTACATTCTTGCAAACCTGGATCATGGAAAGTGATTCGGCTTTTTGCTCCTGTTCACACTGTACCGGCAACAATCACCTGAATGACTCCGATACTGAAGAAAAAGTCTGAATCTGATGATTATGAGACCAGATCTGAAATTATGAAGTAGCACCTTTTTTTTTTTTTTTTTTTTTAAATTCTGTGATTATCAACATTCATCCCTTTTTCATGCTTGATTCCAGATTTGACTGTTCACATCCATCCATGGGGCGCACATTATCTGTTCATATTCGAATAATGGATTTGCTTTCAGTTACATCCCTGGCCTTAATGGATTTTAAGCTTCCCCATATTTCAGTAATGAAGTTGGTGAATAAAATCTTAATTAACCAGAATGATGGCTACAATTACGACAAAAAAAAAACCCCCAAAACCCTCATGTTGTCAAACATTGATATTTAACCATAAATAAAGCTTCCAGACAAAACGACGTGGTTTCGGTTTTGACTTTCATTCAGAGATGTGTATTATTTATTTCTTACAATCCCCCAAAAAATCCAAAAACATTGAGCGGGGGTGGGGGGGTGGGTTATGATCATTTTGGCAGCATTATAAGGAGAGAGTGCTTGTCATATTCCTGTTTTTTTGTTTGTTTGTTTGTTTTTTTTCTCCTTCCCTTTTCCTGTGTAAGCAGCCCGGAGCAGAGGAGTTGGAGAGGAGCCGCGAGATAAAAAGAGGAGTGGAGGGTGGGATTGAGAGCGCCGTCCGCTGAGGATCGGACTCCCCCATTCAATCTGTGCAATCTCCACGACAGCGAGAAATAGATTGCTTTTTAAATAGATTGCTTAGCTCCCTATCTTGGAGCCACTGATGTGGATACGTTTCATAGCGGCCCTTGTTTAAATGAGTGACGGCGCATTTGATAGCGGGGCCACTTACCCCGCTGTTATTAAGGCTACAATGCTGTTAGTATAGCCCTCATCTCCTATTTGGACTCTAAAAAAACAAATGGGAAAAGAGAGTGAAAGAGAAACATTATAGACACATTAGGGGAGGTGGGGAGGGCATCCTTCAATGTGTAAGAGAGATATAGTGTATAGCTATTAATGGTGAGATATTTTGTGCATATAAGCTCCACAGAGTCCTTCATTAGAGTCAATATTATGCTGGAGGGAGAAAGAAGGGACGGGAGAAGGGCAAGAAAAAGAGAAACAGAGGGTGATGTCTGTGTGCTTTTGTCTCAGGAAGAGAGGAAATGCAGCACATTTCCAATTGATTAATACTGCAGACAGGGCTTGTTGGCGGAAACCACATTATGCTGCTGGTTGGTGGGTGTGTTGGGCAAGGAAAGGGGGGGGGGGGGGGGGGGGGGGGGCGAGGAGGAGGAGGTAGAGTGCCAGAGCTGTTATCACAATTCAGTGAGGGGAAGAGAGCGGCTCAGGAGACACTTTAAGCTTCCTCTCCCCCCTCGGTGTTCCAGCTCTAATGCCGCCGACTGTCCCGAGCCCGGCCCGGCCCGCCGCCGAGCGCGAGCGCCGGGCTTTCTTTCGCGGCGCGGGGCGAATGCTTTTGTTCCCCAAAGTGGGAGACAAGTAATGCCAAAAAAAAATCTGCATTTTATAAAAAAAAGAAGAAAAAAAAAAGAAAAAGTGAAGATTTTAAGAGAACAGAAAGCCAACAACTGAGGGGTCGAAATGAACTTGCGTATTGAATGGACATATTTTTTTTTATGAAACATTTGTCTAAAGATACTGAGAGTAATGATGTCTCCTTCAAATGGCGTTTCCAATTAATTGACAACTACATTTTAAAGGAAATACAGTTGCTGCCTGGATTATGTTACCAATAACACATGTCCTGGAAGCATTATGTTCTTGTACTGCACAGAAGTCATGTTTGTAAGGGGGGGGGGCTTAAAAGTGCAGGCCTCTCAACACTGGAGATGGGCGCTGACATCCTGCATGGTTGGGTTAGGGCTATTAAAGCACTTTGGGTAGGGAAAGTGACTGTCCTTAAAATATTAAAAAAAGTAAACACAATCTGGTGTCAGGCTTCAAATAACAACAAGGCAGTCAACAGTCTTACTCGAAAAAAAAAAAACAACAACCATGAAAACAAGAATCATGCTTTAGTTGTAATGAGCAGATGTGGTAGGAAAACGTATAATATATGAAATAATATAATTAGTTGACAATTAATGTTTTGCAGATACGCTCAGTATGAACCTTTCTTTATTATGTTATTAGAAATTGTAATGCAGACATCTCAGGACATACTTGCTGTTGCCAATAACAGAGTTTTGTTTTTAAAGAAAAGGTCAAGACAAAAACAAAAAAAAAAACAATTTAGGTAATTTCCTAAAACAGCTGGCTACTGAAGTTTTTTAGAAAATGTTCATTAAATGAGAGGGAATAGTGCATTTGTTGGGGACTACTTTCAGCGGCGGATTAATCCACGTTTGGTGATCTAGTGAGTGTTACTAGCGGCAGGACGGTGTTTTCAATAGTTTTATTATGTTTTTTTTGGACAACAGCGTTGGTAGAGGAGACATTCATTGTTGATTCCACTCTGCAGGGGATTTGTGGACAAGAAGGAAAATATTTATTATAAGATTTAACAGTTCTGTGCAAAACCCTGAATAAGCCAGCAAATTCTGAAGGAAATAAGGCCAATAAGACAACAACTGAAAAGAGTAAATTAACCTAAAAATCTAAATTATTTTTAATAAGTTTTAATAAATAAATGAATAAATAAATGAAAATGGCATGGGCCTTTTGTTTAGAGCATTCCGTTCATTTAAATCCAAATGTATTTGGATTTAAATGTATCTCTTAAGTTCAACATTTATCTTCTTCTTATATTTCTTACATATTTTCATTTTTTTTCATTTCTTTTTTTTACCCACTGAAGCGTGTGGTGTGCAACATTCCACCCGGCTCAGTCCGCAGAGGGAGCAAAGTAAAGACGATGCATAATTAATCGGTACAAAAGCTGAATATTTCCTGTGGCGTCTCTGCCAAATGAGCCCGGGTCCTATCCCTCCCATCATTACCGCCAATTGTCCTTAATAGTGTGCTTAATAAGTAATGAGGGTCCTGGAAACGGAGCAAACCAATAGGTTGACTGGAGTCCTCCATCAGGACCTTTAAACTCCTCCCTCATGACGTCAGTAAAACGTTGCAACACTCAAACAAAAGAAATGTATTTGAAACATTTGGCACGAAATCCAATGAATTGTTTGAATCTAACAAAAAAAAAAAAAAAAAAAAAAAAATGTCAACTGGAGTTTTCCACCAAAAGCAATAATGCTGGCTCATGGATAAAACTGGGACTTGAGCCTCACAGAACAAATAAAAAAAAAATAAATAAAGAAGATATTGTTAAATATATCGCATCTGTGGATACACTGCTTTCTTATTATAAAAAAAAAACAAACAAACAAACAAAACAGGGGATTGTGCTTGGCTACACTGTGTGTTTTCAGTCCAGCAGCAGGGTTGGGGTGTTTTTTTTTTTTTGTTTTTTTTTTTCGGGATTCTAATTACTGAGGTTTTAACAGGATTACAAGAGATAAAATGTACTAAGACGCTCGGGGTGTTTGGCTGGCTAAATGAAATGGGATGTAATATGCTGGTCTGCTGCGTGGCGATAAGAGTAATGTAAATAGCCGCAGACGCTAGATCGGCTATCTTGGCGTGAAATAACAATGGCGTGACGCGCCGGGTGTCCTCTTGAGTTTCGTGGCGGTGCACCTTTTGTGGGCTGGGGCTCCCACATTGGGTGCAGGTGGACTTTGCTCTGGTGTGCATTTTTTTTTTTTTTTACCGCCGCTCCTCAGCCAATGAATTCAACACAACACAAAAACTGTCAAAGCGTTAATTGAGGGGAAATGTTTCAAACTATACTTCACTTGCCTTTTATCCCCCTTTAGCCCCCCCCCCCCTCGTTTCATAGGAATCAAGATAATCAAATGACCCATTATAAATGAAGCCACCTTTCCCTGAGGCTATTGTTTGAAATAAACATACTCCAGCCCCCCTGGTTTCTCATATTTTCTTACATAATATTATATACACATAGTGTGGGAATGCCCCCCCCCCCCCCCTGAAAAAAAATGATGCCCAAGCATGAATGTTTTTCTTCTTCTTTTTTTGGATGTAGTATCTCTTGAAGGCTCCACAGCAAAAATACATTGAATGTGAATGGGACAGTCTTTTAGATTATTATTATTATTATTATTATTATTATTATTTAGAGATTTATGCTATGTTAAGGTTTGAACGACCTGTTAGAGGATTCATCATCGATTGATCTTATGCAACATTTTTGAAAGTTCAGTGACAGAACTGAAGCAGAAGTTCAAAGCCCAGGCTGGCTATTTCTTCTTCGTCTTCGTCTTCTTCTTCTTCTTCTTCTTGTAACTCCCAGTGAGACGGTATATAGAGCAGAGCAGTGGAGGAAATGGGTTTTAGTTTTTAATCTGAGGGTTTGTCTGTGGGATCGCTGGGGGGGAAAAAAAGAAGTGTGGGGGGGGGGGGGCCTCTGGGAGTGAGATCCAGAAAGGCTTTTAAAGTGCGGAGACAAGAAAAAAAAAATGTTTAGGCTGCAGTCCATAGCCGATCCTCCCGGGGGGGGAGTAGGACGTGTTCGGGGTTCCAACTTTTACATCCACGGGGGCCTTTGTCTCTGTATTTGCGCGAAGAGGACAAAAAAAAAAATAAAAAAAATAAAAAATACTGTAATCCACTGTCGGATCGAGGCGTTCTTGAAAATACGAGGAGCTAAAACAGGCCTCGGGTGCTACGACGAAGGCCTCCTTTTCACACATACCTCCACCTTTTCACAGGTTGAATTAAAGCATTCCTTTTCACATTTCAACTTTTTCAAAAGAGGGATTTATTCATATTTACAGCCACATTTTATTGACAGGAAGAAAGCACACTTTACAGGGGAATATGACATTCTCATCACTTGCTGTCGCTGGAATGATTTGAAATGCATGCAGCGTTCGCACCCCGGTTAGCTTTTAAAACAATCATCATCATCATCATCAGCATCAGCATCAGCACCATCAGCGGCAGCAGCAGCGGCGGCAGCAGCATGCCATTAGTACAGAGCAGCATACATAAGTGCACAACCAACAACAGCTTCTTTGGCTGCAGAGAAAGATGTGGAGAAATGGCATTCGTATATAGAAGATAACCAGCAGTTCGGGACACCCCAGCGCCCGCACCCCCCCCCCCCCCTCCCTCCCTCCCTCCCTCCCCATCAGCGGCTGCTTATGACACTCGGTGAAGAGGATACAAGGCAGGAAATTGTCCCTTGCAATTTGACATTTTGTTGTTTTTTGTTTTGGTTTTTTTTTTTACAGCATGGCAGCTCTTTACAACAGTTTAGAAACAAGCAGAGACGATCCAAACACACACAGAATGACACGGAGACGGCACTTCATACCACAGCGCTGTCACTGACAAGCCTTTCTTTTGGAGGGGGGGGGGGGTTATTACTGTGTCAATGGAGTATTCAAAAATTGATGTGTTTTCACAATAATTGTGACCAAAAAAAACCAAAAAGTAGAATGTATGTATGTATGTCAGTATGAATGTTTCATTAAAATAAATATATATATGTGTGTGTGTGTGTGTGTGTGTGTGTGTGTGTGTGTTTAGGTTAAAACGTGGACCCACGTTTTGTTTTGTTTTTTTAGAAGTGATCAATCACTGAAGGCTTATAGTGTATCAGTGGAGTATAAAGTGATCACATGATGCAAAATGGTGGCGGTGGTGTCAGCCAGCCGAGGCCCTGCAGCAGCAGCAGCAGCAGCAGCAGCAGCAAGAACAACAACAACAACAACAACAAGCAACCCAGAGACATATGGACGCACAGGGGACAAACTGCGTGAGGGAACGTCCACGCCACACCACCTCTCACCAACAATCAAGACGCAAAATGCAGGGGAGGAAATGTGTGTGTGTGATTATTCTTCTTTTTTTTTTTTTTTTTTACGCCACAAATGCTCTATTCTCCATCCTCCTACGCGCGTTTTAGCGCGTCGTTTTGTTTGTTGTGTTCACGAGGAAAAAGGAACAGTAATTATCAGCTGAGCCAAGTGTTAAACGTGCAATTGTACTATCTGAATAACATGCAATGGTAATGGTCGGGACGATTTGTGTAATTCCGATCACGGGGCACGTCTGAGTGAGCCGGATGCTGAACTTTAAAAAAGGAACTCCTGCCTGGGGAACGTAGAAATAAAACAGGCGTTGAAATGGACAGCTATAGGAAGGCGTGTATAAAAAAAAAAAAAAAAGAAGAAGAAGAAGAAAAAAAAAAAGATTTACACCCGCCTGGCGCTATGAGGAAATCTCCAGTGTATGATCATGGGAGGTGACGCGTGTGAGGACAGGGCTGTATGAGGCAAGTTGATCCTATTAGGTGTTTAAATGGATTTTACATGGGTGTTAAGGTTCAGAATGTGCGATCAGACATGGAGAGGGAATCCATATTCATGGTGTGTTGCCCCGGCCCAGCCAGCAAAAAACGGGGGTGTGTGTGTGTGTGTGTGGGGGGGGGGGGGGGTTGGCTGGTTGTAGACCATTTGAGCCAGAGGTAATTGTTTATCTAGACGCCTCTCTTCCTCAATGCATAAGTTAAGCTGTCGACCGCTCGCGGTGGACATTTTGTTTTCTCAGCCATATGTGTGTGTGTGTGTGTGTGTGTGTGTGTTAGGCTCGGCGGCAGCAGCAGCAGCAGTTTTACATGTGGTATAAACCTCAGTGCGATAAATGTCATTTGAGCTCATTTGCATAAAAAAAAAAGAGGGGGCCTAAAGGGTGGTAATAAATGCACTACATGGAGCTGAATAACCGCAACCAGAGGAAATATGGCACAATGCAGCGCGCCGATCAGACACCAGACATTGCAGGCCTGCTCGTGCTGACATTTTTAGACTTTAAGGTGCTAATATTTTGGTCATTTTTAGGAGCAAATAAGAAGAAGAAGAAAAAAATATTGGGTTCCTGTTCCTGTTCCAGTACCCTTTTGTTTGCAATAAGTGGAACGAAAAACAACTTGTCGATTAATCGATGGATTTGTTGACTCACAGGGGGAAAAAAAACAAAAAAAAACCAATCAGCAGTGATTTGAATAATCGGTTCAGTGTCGAGTTGAATTCAGCTTTTTTTTTTTTTTTTTTTAAGCGATTCATCCAGCAGAGGCAAAAAAAAAAAAAAGGCATCGTATCACTATTATGTAACATTCCCGACACCAAATCGACCAATCGATGAATCAAGAAAACACATCGCCGGATTATTTTGCAATAAGAAAGGACAGTGAGCTGCAGCCCCGTTTTATATCACTCACGCCATCAGCTGGCTGTTGCTCTGGGAAGGTGTGTATTTCCGCTTTCAGAACCTCTGGTGTTTTTACAGAAACGAACAAAGAACACATTTTTTTCTGACGCTTCAATGATTTAAGAGGCTGATCAAAATGAAAAAAAAAAAAAAAAAAGGGTTGACTAGTGGCAGCCCTAGTCATAACCCTGAGAGCTGAGAGTAGTATGCCTGTAACTGTGCCTGGTCGGCACCGGCTGGATTACCAACCACAAAGAGGCAACTGCCCCGGGGGCGGGGTGGGGGCCCAAGATGCTCCAGGGGCCCCAAAAGCTCTAGCGCTCGTTGTGTTAATGTGCTAATTTTGCTTTAGAACACGCGCCATCAAAGTACGGTGGAAGCTGGCGTGATAATGGCCCTGAAGTGGGCCCTGCGCTTCACTTCACACTGATCCCGAGGCCCCGTCTTGAAGAGGGTTTTTACGGTTCAAGTTCTGGTCTTAGCCTGGAGGCTGTGTCTACGCCCGCCCTGGTCTATGGTTTACAACCGGCGCCACTTTCAGGGGGGACTCCCAGCACCATCTTCAGGGTTTAAGCCACCCCATAATTAGGCCTGACCCTCTCATTGTAAACACACATGTCCGTGTTGGTGTGCAGGCAGTCATGCCGGCGTTGCATTATGGGAACACACACACACACACACACACTGTTCATGCAGACAGGAGTTACACGATCAGAAGTTGTTGTCCGACAAGAACAAAGCGCCAGTTTTTTTTTTCCTCTGTTAGACCGCACAGTCTCGAAGCAACATGTCCGACACACACACACACACACACAGGGAGAAACACAACACACATACACTGTGCTGCCCATCGCCACGGAGACAGAGACAGACTGACAAGATGCACGGTGGGACGGACGTGAGGCCGCTCTCGGCCTCGCACCGTGGCTCAGCAGACAGGAAGTGGGCAGGGGAGGGGGGGGGGGGGGGGGGAGAAAAAAAACAAACAAACAAACATTGCAATGCAGTACAGATTAAAGAAGTGGGTGTGAGTGTGTGTGTGTGTGTGTGTGTGTGGGGGGGGGGTTGGGGGAGTGGGGGTGGCACCCATCCTGACAGTCCTCCGCGGGTGGGTGGGTAGTTGGGGTGAGGTGAGGTGGGTGGTGGGTGCGGGTGGGTGTCGGGGGGACGGGGGTGTTGCTGGTGTTGGGCGAAGAGAGGACTCTCCTCGACTACGCGTATTCTTAAGCAATAACAACGTGATCCGTATTATCCACCCAAGAATACCCGTCACCGAAGAGAGTCTTTCAGTAAACACGGGGAGCTAAGCCAGAAACCGCGTGGGCAGCGCCACTGCCATTGCATCATCATCATCATCATCATCATCACCACCATCACCACCACCGTGGCCATCGCCGCCGCCATCAGCAGCCCCCACTTCAGGCTCCAGCGGCCAACAGACGCATACACGTATAGAGAGAGTGGGGGGCAGTCGCATTGATTGAAGACGCCTCGCTGCGGCGCGAGGCAAGGCTCCATCAATGGCTCCTCTGCAAAATGGGGAGAACTGACAACGTGGGGCCTTTTTTTCAATCCGAGCCGAGCGGCGGCAGCAGCAGCAGCAGCAGCAGCGGCGTGTGTGGAGAGGGTGGAGGGTTGGGGGGGTGGGGGAGAAACAGGAAGGCAAAAACAAAAGGAGAAGGGTGTGTAAAAGCTGAGGTTAGCTTGATTCACTCTCTCGTAGGTCTGTACACAAAACTCTGGAGGTGACAGGGGAGAAAAGGAGTGTGGCGCAAACCCCACCCCCGCCCCCACTGAGAGCTTCTTACCTGGGCCACGGCCTGGCAACGCTGCCCCTCTCCCATGGAGGTCCTCATCCAAGCGGTGACATTTGGCTCCCCTGCTGCCGTCGCTGCTCTCCTGCTCGGGCCCTACCCGGGCGTAATGAGATCTGGGAAAGAGGGTGGGGGGGGGGTGGGTGTGGAGGGGCGGGGGTGGTGGTGGTGGTGGTGGTGGTGGAGGGGGATGCACACACAGGGGAGATGCAGGGTTAGGGGGGGTCAGGCCGAGGTGTGACAATAGCCACGTACACTCCATTACCACCCCGCCCCGCAACACAAGGAGAGAAATCAACACATGGATTATGCCACAGGAGGGAGGGGTTGCCGCACACGCGG